>NC_136952.1:19085165-19125165 GCF_949987615.1 Pollachius pollachius | reverse complement strand
AAACTGGGCTATCTGGGAGGGGGACCTTAAAGCGACATGATACAAAACACGTTTGTGAAAGACGCTGAAATTGGTTTTTCAGAAATGAACCGTGTGAATAAGGGTTAGTTCTAACAAACATGTTACCCTATTCTAGTCGTACCTCCAAATGCAATTATTAACCCTAAAAAGCATTGATATGTGATCTTTTTAACGATCCCACCCCGTCTCAACTCAATAACTGTTTTTCATTTGTGACGTTAGTGTAATATTTGTCCCTTGTGTTCATTTGTAATTTGGTTAATCTGTGTTCCATGTAGTCAAGTACCTTAGTTTCTGTGAGTTTCTCTGTTCTGTGTCTGTTGTAGGTTTGATTATATTTGCCTCCCAACCCGCGGACCATGAATCTGATCTCTCCATTTGGGTTCAGCTCTCTGCGCAAGCTGTGACAGCTGGAGAGAAAGACGTTGTGCTGGAGTACCTGATCAGAACAACAAACACACACACACACACACACACACCTCTGCCTGCGAGCGTATTCGGTCGGTGTCCCGGGGCTCGTTATGTGGGTGGGTGCACACATCTGTTGTCTGGCAATTTTTCCTTGGCTGCTTTTCCTCTAGACTGTGACAATATGTCTGGCAGAGTAACCCTCCACAACACCAATGGTAAACCAACTTCCGGAGCGTGCACTAAAACACTAACATCCTCACGAATGGTCCTCATGTGTCCTAACCAAGACGTCCTCACAATGTACAGCCACGTACGCCGTGTGTTCTAAGGCCACCAGTGTGCAGGCAACTCATTGCTCACCGAGCCCGTCAGTGGGGGGGGCATGTGAGGACTCTTCGGGGAGGGCTGAGTTGTGGGGCCCAGAGTGGTGCTGAGGGGTTCGGCTGGCACCGGGGCTGTGTGTGGGAGAGAAGCTGACAAACACCGCTGTAATGCCTGCAGCTCCCGCGGGGAGTACACCAGCACTTATCAGCAGCAACACACATCTGGGATGACACGCAAGCCTGCTCACACACACACACACACGCACATGCACGCACGCACGCACACACAGGTGATGCACCGAAAAATGACAGGTTTCAGACAGTAACTCCCAATCCCCAACACAAAAAAGCCAGCTAAACTTTATACAGACTCACACACACACACACACCACTGGAATAAAACAATTAATATGCATACAATTGCACGCAACTACTGAATACTAAATCTTGTCACTATTCCTGCAACAACCACACATGCAACCATTGCACATGTCAGTTTGTAAGCCTCGCAGTAGTGAGTAAAGGAAGTGTGTGTGTGTGTGTGTGTGTGTGTGTGTGTGTGTACCTCTGTCCCTCTTGTGGCAAAACCTGTGGATCCTGCATCGGCCTGCCACCTGGCTATGCACCGGCGCAACACACCCCAACAAATGTCCATACATTAAATTTGGAGCAACGTCATCATCGAAATCGATGGACTGCCATAACATTGTGTGTGCGTGTGCTTGATAAACAAGTGAAAGATGCATTCAAAATTAATTGACTAATCTCTTATTAATTAAGAGCAGTTGGCTAGGGTACGTATTTTGGGCTATCTATCTTCTAAATTAAACAACACCACCTAAATAAATCTTGGCTTGGATGTGTGTGTTGGTCTGTGTGTGTGTTTGTTATGGTTCTTCATCTTCACTATATTATGTGTGTTTGTGTGTGTGTTATGGTTGTTCATCTTTACAGTATTGTGTGTGTGTGCGTGTACGTGTGTGTGTGTGTGTGTGTGTGTGTGTGTGTGTGTCCAACAGATGGCAAAGTGGGAGAAGCTTAGTGTAATTTGATTGGCTCTCGCCTACAACAGACGGTCAACAGCTGTTTAGTGACCAATCAGTATTTGGCTTCCGCTCTTGGCCCCTCCCCCATTGATAGTATACAATCCCAAGCTATTAATCTCGATTGTAATGCGCGTTGAGCCAGGTTTATTATTAATTTGGCCCTCCATCAATGTAATAGCCACGGAAAGGTCTTGCTTGCATGCCTCTTCGGGATGCGTGCTATTGCTAATGCTAACACCTCAATGATTTACAGAGGAAGTCTGTGGCCTTCTTTTTGGAGAGTTCTAACTTTTACTCTCACCTGATCGGCTCCCACCTCATACCTTTTAACGAACATCGTGAAAACGCTCGTAGCTAACGAGGACTCCAGGGGTACTCGTAGGAAGCATCGTTAGCCTACTATAGCCTCAGTGGCGTCCCCAGCGGACATTCCGTGTAGTGGATGCGTTTTATTAAAACACATCCAGTACCACGGAATGCCCAGCTGGCGCAATTTCGCAACCAAAAACAGTGGTTACCGCCGATATATTACTCATAGACTACTGCTAGATTTAAACAGCAAAGATAGAGACATGTTAGAAGCACCCGCGGCGCTACCATTGGTTCGGGCCCGCCCATTTTGACCCAGGCCTATAGTGAGCAGTGAGTGATTTTCATTCTAGCTGTTCATCCAATAAGCAGCCTGAGGAAAGCTTTGAGTAAAAGCTTCTCCGCCAATCAGCAGCTTCTACCCCACGTGTGGACTGGCTGCCCGCAGGCTGCAATACGCACGTTGATTCTATTCTGGGAAAATCGTCACCTGTACAGCAAAACTCTGACCTACAAAAATGATGGAATGACATACTGGACAAGCAGATGATGGAGCTGAACACTCGTTTCAAGCCCGACACATGTGGCTTTATGAGAGCCGCTGCTGCCTGCTTTCCACCTTTGGTCACAAGGCTCTCATCCGACCCGCCTGCGCGCACTTTTCCGTTCCGGTGGAAGATGCAGAGCACACTGTGTTTGTGCAGCAGCTTAAAAGAAAGGCAAAGGCCAACAAGACCACGAACGAGAAAAAATAACCACTCGTAGAAGTGCTCGACGCATGCCCCCGTGATATTTTCCCCAACATGAACAGCCTCCTCACATTGCCCATGACGTCAAGCACTGTGGAGAGACTCTTTCAGCTGTCAATCGGATAAAAAAAAGGCACCAGGTCTACAATGTTGACAGACTGCACTCTTTGTCCCTGCTTTCATTTGAAAGGGAATTGACTGATTCACATGAATATCAAGAAATTCTTGCTGTGTTCAGCATGAAACCCCGCCGTCAGCCCCAAGTCCCACAAGCAAGGTTTAATTGCATTGTGTGCACTTGTGATTATTTATCAGCTTTCTTGGATTGTTATGCTTTTGTTTATATGGTTAGATATGTTATTCATTGAATTATTCTAAAGAAATAAGCTACAGGAGAAATAATTTTTGATCGTTTTCCTGCTGTTTGTGTTAAGTAGCTGTTTCAGATTCAATGCTGCAGTTATTCCATGTCCATACAGTTCTTCTGTCATTCTGAAACTCTTTAAGAAATCAGCACATTAAGATAAATGTAGTTGTCACACAAGCTATTTTGGATTTTTGTAACATGGAATCATTTCAGGGGGGGAAATGCCGCGAAAAAATGTATGCACACTGCGTTCAGGATTAGGACTGATATAGCATATGCCTAGGCCTAATCAATTGTGTTTTAATATCTTTAGCATTCATGTTATTGCATTCTATTCTTTTCGTAGGCTACTCTGCTGTTGGCCTTGATGGGGAGATATTTCAAGACTTTTTAATCCCATTTTCCTGCGACATTCCTGCGTCCCCCCACCTCCTACATAGCCTGTTTCAGCACCGTGTCAGTGGACAGTTACAATCCTACGAACGTCGTGAGTGCAGTGAACGCGCGTTCATGTTAAGAGGAGTTTCGGGAAACGCTCCAAAGAATTTCACGATGGTTCGCAAGATCCTGTAATCGCGTAGGTGTGTACTTCCCATTTCGGTTGATCGAGTCGGCCAGATTATTAGCCCGACTTCATTTACCGACGCAAATCGGCCCGGTGTGTTGCTGCCTTTACTATTAACTCAATACAGCTCAGAGAGAGAGAGAGAAATACACAAAATAAACACTAAAACTGAAAACCTTTTGACAGCATTCAAATCATTTTTATTAGGCTATAGAAAGCCCTGAGATAGTGGAATTATTTAAAGAGTAACTATCTTGCTACTACACTGCCCTAGGTTTTGCAACAGACTACTTGAAAATAGCAATAAGTCGTAAAGAGGACAGAGATTTCACAAATTAGCCTTTCCCCGATGGTTTAGCTGGGTCATTGTTTGTAATGATGATAATGTAATTGATATAAAATTACATCATATTGTAATAGTAGGATGCGATAATTATGATACCAAACAACAATTGTATCATATTCATCCCCTTTTTGTTTGTTATTTAATTCTTGTTATTTGTTTCAACTTTAAATGTGCTTCAAAAATATAAGTTCTGGTTTTCGTTGTTGTAAGGAAATACAATACATGCCCTTCCAAGATGTACTTTAGGTTGGACAACCAATTCTTACATCAATGGGAAAAAAAAAAAGCATTTTTTTTATTTATTCCTGTATGCCAGTGTTACAATTGCGCCTAATGGAAGTTTCATGTCTCTGATTGAATCCAGATCATAATAAGGCATCTCCTTGATGTGTGTCCAGCAGACAGCATCAAAGAAGCAGTTATCTGTAAATGAATGAATGAATGCATTCATGTTTATTATGGAATCTTAAAGCAGGAGTGCGCTTTTACAACAGTAATAATAATAAATATAACCGCAAGCGGTGATTAACGGGGTCCGAGCAAAATTAAGTCAAGAACACACTAATGGAACATACATAAATATGACAAATAATTATGAATGAAAGATATTCCACTTAATGCAATACTGCCCTCGGCTTTCAGGTGAGCTGCAAAGAAATGGCCGAATGTCATGCTCAGCATGCTATAATCAGGATTCAAACTCTCAACCTAAGGCTCACCTGTACAAGGCATTTCCCCATTGAGCCACTGATAAACCTGAACTGCAGCCTCATTCACATGGTCAAAATGTCTATTGATAAGCATACAACATCCAGAAACCTCCATGCACACATTTCTCAAGTGAATTAAGGGCTTTCTTAAAAGCATGTACCTGAAAGATCTTTGAAATTCTGGGGAAATTAAACCTTTGTTGTCAAGGACACTAACGGAAGAAATATAATCATGACAGAGTTAATTATGAAGGAAAAATGTTCCTCAACTGCATGAGGCCTCATTCACATGGTGAAAATGTCGATTGATAAGCACCCAACATCAAGAACACTCCAAGCACACATTTCACAAGAGAATTAAGGGCTTTCATAAAAGAGTAGAGATCTGAAAATTTGCACTGTTAATGGTATCCACCTAACGTTAGCCGTATGGTAGCTATACAATAACAAAATGGTCATATAGGCAAAATGGGTTGAGACTGTGGACGTTTAGCTTTTCTATGAAATTGTGGGAAAAGTAAACATTTTTAGAGCAGAAGACCAGGGTGAAAAAGATGCATCTGATTTTAGAGATTAATATGATGAAAGAATTTTGAAGGAGAAATAAGGCTAGTTCATATTGTTTTTAAATAGCGCCACCTTTGGGTGCAGTACCACAATTTGGTATACACCTAATAATATTTGTATGTTTTTTTATACAGTAATAAAATGGTCATATAAAAAAAAATGGGCTAACTGCTCCAAATTTATTCGCCAATATTTCTCAAATGGAACTAAGTAAAACAAATTCTGTCCAATGATTTTTGTGAGGCTTCGTCTAAATATGCTATGTGGCAATTTTGGTGAATTTCTGATTATTTTTGTAGCCTGTGAATCTTTTTATCATGTTTAGCTCGAATATGAAATTGTGGGAAAAGTATACATTTTTAGGGCATAAGACAGGGTTTTATAAATGCGTTTGATTCTAGAGATTAATATTGTGAAAGAATTTTGAGTCAAGGTCAATCTGGTGAGGATGAATAAGCCTAATTCATGATTTTTTACAATAGCGCCACCGATTTTCCAGGGGAATTTAAGAAACTGAAATATGTCGGCATCAAACTTGCATCTGTGTCAATGATAGCATCGCCACGTCATGGCCACAGGCTGATAACACCCAAGCGGAGGGAGCCCCCCCCTGTACTGATAGTAGTCCTGAGTATTACTGAGACAAAAAAGGGTTCAGCCGTAGACACAGTATAAAGGAAGTTTCACATAATCTGCTGAACCCAAGGTTGCCTACGTCAAAACATGGCAACTTTTGCATTCCTGCTGTAACCACTAAGAGAGTAAACAAAGGGAAACATAGACACACTGCTAACCTCACAAATCTCACACCTATTGCCTCCAAACAAAAAACAACCTTAATGCCTATCAACAACACCATCAGGATGGGTCTACTTAAAGCTAGGGTGGGTCATTTTTTTACTGTTATATTTGGCAAAACTGTCATAATAGCCAGTCAGCTATATGTAGGTGAAGTGCTCTGAGAATATCTGCTCATCACTTTGCTCTCCCCTGCCTCTGTGTGCCGCCCCCAAAAATTGCCACCGCTCATGTACACTTTGACCAATCAGAGCAAGGCTCTGATTCTCCGTTCTTATTGGCTGTGGGACTGTCCGTTCACCTTGGCAACGACGTTGGTGCGTCCCTGCGTGAGCGTTCACGAGCCTAGCAGTCTGACAGTTTTGCACTACTACGGCGACAACAAATGAATAGCAATGTCTTCATCAACGGCCCCTAAGTTTCCCATTCCCCGGATACCAACAACTAACACCGCTAAGACAGCGGAAAAAAGAGGAAAGACACTTGTTTAAAGGACAGCTACTAAAAGGTAGGCGGAGAGAACTCGAAATAAAACCAGAGTAAACATTGGCGTGGCTTATGAGCGATGGAGAGAGTTACGTGACCTGAGAAACTTAAAATCGGACGCTGAGATGGCTACATTTCTTATAGACAGGTAAGGAATAGTGTTATCTCTCCATGGTATGTTGTGAAGAATATGTAAAGTGTCGGCTGGTATGGTTTTTTACTAGGCAAAGCCACGATAACTGTTAAATTACGGTTCTGTAATGTAACCGTTTCAATACGGTTCCGTAGGATGTCTTGCATCGGCCCATGGTTCTTTTCCGGTCCGTTTTATGTGTTAGTTATGGTCACACTAACCTGTCGGAATAACACAGAGATTGTGCTCACACGTCGCCTAGGCCTCAACGCAACTGTGGATAATGTCCGAGTCACGTTTGTGTAAAAGCTACTTTGACACAACTGCCGAGATAAGCACAGCGAGGGAAGTGTAGCATATGAGATTCCATGTTCCATATGAAATGTACAATTACTTATTACACATTTATACTGACAATTGGCTCCCCTGATTTTTTTTGTTAAAGTACGACATGAAATAAACATACCTGCTCATTTGTGATTCGTTGAATCACACGGCCCGTGTCTCCACACAGGCCATGTCCTCTTGCCCCACCCTGTCAAGACCTCCCCGACCGTGACCTCGTCCCTTCCTCTGCCCCTGACTCTGCCCCTTGGCTGCCTGCCTCTAGCAGCAGGCCGTCCGCTGACCCTATATATCCCACGTCCTGTGCTGCTAGGACCTGGGACATAATCGTCCCCAGAGCCATCTGGGCTCTCTTCTTGTACACTCTCATAATGCAAAAAATAAGCGTTATTGTAGTATAATTCATCACTTCAAAACGTCAGTATATAATATTGATGACCTGGTTACTAGCTCTGGCAGCTTATGCTAACGAATTACAGTTGCAATTAGTTTGCTATCTTGCTTGGCTGATACAGCTACTTTTCTTAGGCCTATCAGCGCAATTACAATGATTTTAAGATAACATACATGGTATGTCTGTGAGTAAGATGTTGATGCAGCTCAATATGTACTTATGTAGTTATCAGCACTAATGTTTAATTACCTCGGAATCTGACATGGTGTTTCGTCTTCCTATCAATGTAACTGAATTCACATGAACGTGCATGACTGACGTTGGGAGGGAGGAGCTACAGCAGGTAGGGCGTGGCAGGGAGGGACCAGAGAGAACACAACGGAATCTCAACGGCTGTTTTCTCCCAAATTACCCACCCTAGCTTTAATGTTAGGTCAATTAATAACAAATCATTTTTTGTTAATCATTTTATTACCACTCCTAAACTGGATTTTATGTTTTTAACTGAAAAATGGCTGGAACAAAATAACAGTGCAACCGTTCTGATAGAGACAGCTCCTCCCAACTATAACTTTTTTGATGCATGTAGATCTGGAAAAAGAGGTGGGGGCACTCCCCCATCGACGATGACCTCCAGCCTCATCTCTCCCATAGCCACAACAACAACTCCAGCTCCACTGTCTTCTCCCTTTGCGATTTCCCAGCTGAATTTAAGAAACTGGAATATGTTGGCATCAAACTTGCATCTGTGTCAATGATAGCATCGCCACGTCATGGCCACAAGCTGAAAACACCCAAGCGGAGGGGCCCCCGTACTGATAGAAGTGGCAGTAATGGCTGGAACAAAATAACAGTGCAACCGTTCTGATAGAGACAGCTCCTCCCAACTATAACTTTTTTGTTGCATGTAGATCTGGAAAAAGAAGTGGAAGCGTTGCTGCTATATTTAAAAATGTATTTCAGGGGAAACAGATGTTATTTGGTCATTTTCCATCATTCGAATACCTTAGTGCTGTATTGAAATGCTCCCCCAGAGTTCTCCTATTAATTATTTACAGGCCACATACTCTGCAAATGTTTTCGATTACTTCACAGAATTATTGTCTAGCATCTCCAAAGAATTTGACTGTCTAGTTATAACTGGTGACTTCAAATTTCATACTGATGATTTGAATGACAAGTGTGCAAAAAAACGTTTTACCATTTTGGACACATTTGAACTGTCTCAACATGTGAAAGAGGCTACTCATTGTTAGGGGCACACTCTAGACCTGGTTATCACAAAGGGCCTCAATGTTTCTGATCTCTCTGTGACTGATCCTTCCTTTAACATATCTTTTATTCCCGACATACAGACAAAATCAAATACAGTCAAAAAACGGTATATCAATGAAGATTCTAATGTACTTTTTAAAAAGGCCATCTCCTTGCTACCATCTCTCAACCCATGTTCTGCTGATGATCTTGTAGAAAATTTTAATTTGAAATTTTTGAAAGTCATAGATGTCATTGCACCTTATAGGGTTAAAACGATTTCTGGAAAGCAAAAGGCACCCTGGAGAAAAGCTGCTTCTGTAACAGCACAGAAAAAAGAATGCAGGAAGGTTGAACGCATCTGGCATAAAACAAAACTTTATATTCACCATGATATCTATAAAGAGAGCCTCCGTGCCTACAATTAAGACTTAAAAAGTGCTAGAGAAACATTTTTCTCCAACATAATTAAAACCAATACTAATAATGCAAAAACCCTATTTGCAACTTTTGACAGACTGACCAACCCCCCAACACAAATTCCACAGAAATGCAAGGAGTTTGCAGCTTTTTATACTGATAAAATTGAAGGCATCAGACGCGCCATCAATATCTCCACTTCAAACAAAAATGTTGGACTACCACCCTGTTCAGGCAAAAGTAACGTGGCGAGGATGGCATGCTTTAATGTTATAGACTCTAAAACTCCTGTGGGAACTGTGACACAACTAAAGCCATCCACCTGTTGCCTTGACACTTTACGTACCAACCTCTTTAAGAATGTTTTCGACGGCCTAGCAATAGACATATTGCAGATAGTTAACAACTCTCTCCAGTCAGGCAATTTCCCAAAAGCTTTGAAAACTGCAGTTATTAAACCCCTTTTAAAAAAGCGGCGTCTAGATGCCTCTATTATTAACAACTACAGACCGATATCAAATCTACCCTTCATAAGTAAAATCATTGAGAAAGTTGTCCTCCAGCAACTTAATCACTTCCTGGCATCAACTGGTTGCTATGACACCTTCCAATCAGGATTTTGACCCCTGCACAGCACTGAGACAGCCCTTATTAAAGTTGTAAACGACATCCGTCTTAACACAGACTCTGGCAAAACCTCAATACTAATGCTACTAGACCTCAGTGCTGCATTCGACACTGTAGACCATACAATACTTTTGGACAGGTTAGAAAACTGGGTGGGGCTTTCAGGCACATTCTTAAATTGGTTCAGGTCCTACCTACAAAATAGGAACTACTTTGTTTTCATTGGCGACTTTGTATCAGAATCAACCAATGTGACATGTGGAGTCCCACAAGGTTCGATCTTAGGACCCTCTTTATTCAACATCTCTCACTAGGGCAAATCATGCAAAAAACACAATGCTGACCATCATTGCTATGCTGATGACACGCAAATCGATGTATCGCTATCACCAAATGACTATCGGCCCATAGATCTGCTGTGCCAGTTTATTGAGCAAGTGAAAGACTGGATGTGCCGAAATTTCCTTCAACTAAATGAGGACAAAACAGAGATAATTGTATTTGGTTCTAAAACGGAAAGGCTTAAAGTAACCCAACACCTTCACTCTCTGTCCCTGAAAACCTCAATCAAAGCCAGAAATCTAGGGGTTATCATGGATTCAGATTTACATTTGTCACGCCGCGTCCTGCTACGCGGTCCAATACCTCCATCTAGTGGCTACTTGACGCCAGTGGTCCTTCTCCTGACACACCAGTCTACAATCACCAATCACCATTCCCTACTTCAGCCGGGGATCTCCTATCAGCCTGCGCCAGTTCGTCGTTACGTCTATCCAGTTAGTATTGATCCTACCAGCACTCTTGAGACATCTGTTTTGTAACCTATCCCCGTGGTAACCATCTCTCCTCTTCTCTACAGTCCCTGACAAAAGTCTTGTCACTTATAGATTTTGTAGAAACAACAGCTTATGACCTGACTTTTAATTAATCCATTGGTTTTCGAAATGGCTCATATGAAAGCTAAAACCCTCCCAAATTAAGTTGAATAAACTATAAATTTAAAGGATTGATCATTTAATGAACACAGGTCAGATTTTGGCAAGACAAAAGTTTTGTCGCCTACAGAGAGTAATGTGAAAATTGAACAAATAATTACTTCAAATACAAAAAAATGTTGCATAACAGTGAATTAAGTAGTGGTGCTGTGAGATCCATATTTAATATCTTGTATGACTTCCATGAGCTTGAAGGACTGCATCCATGCGGTTCGACAATGATTCATACAATTTATTGATGAAGTCTTCAGGAATAGCAAAGAAAGCAGTCTTACATGCCTCCCAGAGTTCATCAAGATTATATGGTTTCGTCTTCCATGCTTCCTCTGTCATTCTACCCCATACATGCTCAATGATGTTCATGTCTGGTGACTGGGCTGGCCAGTCCTGGAGCACCTTGATCTTCTTCGCCTTGAGGAACTTTGATGTAGAGATGGAAGTATGCAATGGAGCACCATCCTACTGCAAAACTTGACCCCTTTTATGGTTGGGAATGTAAGAGGTAGCTAATACTTGATATTTTAGGCTATTGATATTGCCTTCCACCCTGCAAATCTCTCGCACACCCCCATACTGGATGTAACCCCAGACCATGATTTTTCTGCAACCAAACTTAACTGTTTTCTGGGTGAATCTCAGATCCATGCGGGCTCCATTAGGTCTCCTGCAATATTTGCGGCGGCTATGATGTAATTCAACCAAAGATTCATCTGAGAAATTCACCTTCTGCCACTTTTCCAGTGTCCATCCTTTTAGCAGGCTGTGGGCCTTGACAAATGCCATAAGTGTTTTTAATTGCCTTTTGTTTAGTGCTGGTTTCTGGGCACTGATTCGACCATGGAGGCCATTTCGAGACAGACTCCTACAAACTGTTCTGGTTGACATGGGGACTTGAGTTGACCAGGCCTGGTGGAGCTCTGCTGCAGTGGAAAAGGGGCTGGCGTTAGATTTTTGAGCTAACAAACAGTCCTCCCGAGCAGTTGTCTTCCAGGGTCTGCCGGACCTGGGCTTGTCAAAAACATCTCCAGTCTCTTCAAATCGTTTTCTTATTCTTTGTTCTTGACGCTGAGACACATTGAAGGTGTCAGCCACCTCAGCAGTGGATCTGGTCTTCAGCCTCTTGATAATCAACGCTTTGGTCTCAGGGTGAATCTTAGGCATGTTGTCAGAGGTCAAGTTGCAGTTGATATGATGGTCTGGTGTGCTGGGGTTCTTTTTATACACACCTACTAATTGATTGATCAATTATTGATCACAGGTGAGGCTGTAATCTAGGATTGGGTGCATCATATGACAAGGCGACAAGACTTTGGTCTTTGCAAAAACTGACTCAGTGGGCTTTACCAAGCTGTGAACGTTAGAATGCTATTCAGCAGTTTTGTTTGGCACCAAAACATTATTTCAAAAGCTGTTCGGGTTGAAATTAACCATTTCTTGTAAAAAAAATTGATTAGACTTATATTTGAGGGGCACTTAAGGTCAACTTGTACCCAAGCGACAAGACTTTTGTCAGGGACTATAGTTCTCCCCCTGCCGCCGAACCCCTGCCTGCCTGACTACCCGCATATCGTCTAGTCCTTGCCTGCCTGACTGCCTGCCTGTTATCGGACCCCTGCCTGCCTGACTACCCGCCTGCCTACCAAGAAATCCCGTTTCCCTTACCCCGTCTCTGCCTCCCTGCGTTCAGCACTTGGGTCCCCACGTCCTGTTCCATAACAATTTTGACAGTTACAAAATCTGCATATTATCACCTTAAAAATGTAGCAAGACTTAGAGGGCTCATGTCCACCGTAGACTTACTAAAACTTTTACATGCCTTTATCACTAGTAAGCTTGATTACTGCAATGGTCTCCTTACAGGTCTCCCAAAACAAACTCTAAGGAAGCTTCAGCTTGTTCAGAATGCTGCTGCTAGAGTTCAAACAAAGACCAAAAAATTTGAACATATTACACCAATTCTTAAATCGTTACATTAGCTTCCTGTAGGTCAGAGAATTGATTTTAAAATCATCTTGCTAACCTATAAATCCCTACATGGTTTAGGCCCGAAATATTTAACTGATATGCTTCCACTACATAAGCCTTCTAGACCACTAAGATCTTCTGAGACCAATCTGTTAATTATCCCCAGAGTAAACACGGAACATGGGAAAGCAGGATTTAGTTACTATGCAACAAATAGCTGGAATAAACTCCCTTAGGGTGTAAGACTTGTCCCAACTCTGAGCACCTTTAAAACAAGACTGAAGACTTTTATGTTTGCTTTAGCTTTCTGCTAAATCTTAAATACATTGCACTTTTTAAAAAGCATTTTTAACTTTGCCTTTATTTTCTATTTTATTACTAACATGCCTTTTAAACTTTCTATTTTACTAATTTCTTTGCATATGTTTTCTTTTACTTATCTATTATTTTTCATTTTATTGAAAACTAAAATGAACTATATTCATTTTATTGTATGATAATGTTATATGTGAAGCACTTTGAGTCTGCCTTGTGTATGAAAAGTGCTATATCAATAAAGTTGCCTTGCCTTGCCTTGCCTTTTGGAATTGTCCTAACTTATTATAAATATGGGCCTTTGTGTGTGTGTGTGTGTGTGTGACACGTCAAGCCGCTGCTCCTGAGGGAGGATCTCAGCAGGTTGACGTTAGGCGTGGATGCAATGGTAGCAGATATTACTTATTTTCAGTTGCATACTGTTGACGTAGGGGTTGATGATGGCACTCACCTGGTGAGTGTGATGATGGTGCTCACCTGGCCGAGTCTGCTTGGACTCTGGGTGAGGCTGCACACCTGTTGCACATTGAGTAATCAGTGCACAGGTTAAACCTGGGGCCTCTACAAATAGTCAAATCTCCTAACCTTAATAAGGAATGACCTCTAGCACATGATAACTTAATGAACTATTTCAAATAACCCTGCCTCGTTAAATGTGTCCGTGCACATCTCTCAGAGTGACGTCATAGCCTAGGCCTACTAGCCACCAGACAGTGATAAAAAAAAAAGAAAGGCGTTGAATACAAAAGAAACGTATTAATTACAGGTCTAAACTGTGGGAAATAGAACGATATGGGGGGCGAGAGCGTGCACTGTGCAGCCCTTCTGAAGTCTAAAAAAATCTCCCAATTGGTTGGCATTGGTTTAATATTGAATTAATTAAATATTAAAATATATATTATACAGACCTATTTTTTTTAATATATATAAAATGATTTAGTTATAATATTAGCCTAGCTTTTATTCAATTATCGTTATAACAAGATGATGCTAGAGCGTGCACTGAGCAGCCCGCCCCCCTTCTGATGTCGAAAAAAATCTCCCGATTGAAATGCATTGGTTTATTATTGAACTAATTTAATATTAAAATGTATATTGTATATATATATAAATTTATAATTATTTAGTTAGCCGCTAATATTTAGACCATGTAGCTTTTATTCAATTATCGTTATAACAAGATCTGTAGCCTTATTGACCGTTGAAAATCCACTTCCATCAATTTGTAAGTGTGGTTCAGGTATACCAGAAAATATTAAACTATTCATAATATAAAAACAATGTAAAAAATAAGGTTATGGGCCGAATTTGGTTAAAATTCAGCCTCTGCTGGCCCACAACTAGATCGTCTCATTTCCTCATTACACGCTTTAATTTAATTATATTGAAATTATTATGACCATGGAGCCTTTATTTTCTTTCCGTTATCATTACATTCTTTCTCGTTATATCGATGTGAATTCTCGAAACACAGTGGAAAAGAGAGAGAGGGAGCCATAGAGATGGACACTGATGCACTATATAGGCCTCTCCTATAAAATGAATATATATATATATATATATATATATATATGTCTATTTTGAGAAACGCTCCAATCCAAAATGCATTGGTTTACATTTTGTTCTGTTGAGCACGGTTTTTTTATTTATTTATTTATTTACAGTTTTTGAGGAGGTGCTTCAAAAATGCAAAAATTTAAATATTGACATAAATATATGTCAAATATATACTCCACAATGCCATGAAGGCAGGATTCACAACATGGCAGGTAGACAAGCTGTTGCGAGCTATGCACTACATGTTCCAGAATGTTCCTGCCCGTAGAGAAGATTACACCTGCACCACAGGATCTTCTACCTTTCCCCGACCTTTCTGTGGCCATAGATGGGTGGAAAATGTCCCTGTTGCTGAGAGAGCTGTCGACATTTGGCCCATGCCTTTAACATACATTGATGCAGTTCAGAAGAAAAAGTTGCCGAACCCCAACACAGCCTCATATGATAACATCTTGGCAGCGCGGGATGATGAGTTAATAATTCCAAAGCTCCAGTTCTTCTTGTCAGTTGCACGAAGATTCCACCCATTCCTGACCAAATATCTGACCGACGAGCCTGTGCTGCCTTTTTTGGCTAAAGATCTGAAAGAACTCCTGATGGTAAGAATTTTATTTTCTGTAGAGTTACTGTCTTCATTTGAATGTGATTGAACTGTATCAGTTGACAGGTGTGGCTGGAACAGTCTTTCTTGTACTTTTAAGGGTTTACTGCAACGATTTGTGAAAAGGGAACTTTTACAGGGCCAAAGCTTACTGCAAATGATCACAATTCAGGTGTCTGAGGAGAAGAACTGGGTCTCTCTTAAAAATCGGCCTGGGTGCTGAATCTGCCATCAAGGTAATTACTGTGCAAATTATTTCAATATCATGCATGAATTTTGCTGTCGGCACAAATAAATATTTACTTCTAAGTGTTTATGAGTAACAATGGGCATTATTTAACCACCTCTGTGGTAAGCTGTCGTAATTGTGTGGTTGGTAATGGTTACCTTCCAAACTTTAGTTGTCTTCACCACCAGGCCTTGGTACTGTGACTTAAACTGAACCACAGCCATGAGGATATTCCAAACCTCTTACTCCGGTTAAATTGTTAGAATTGTTTTAAATGTGTAACTTGTCAGCTTCATTTGCATTATGCATCCTGAACTTATCCTGAACGAATACTCGCATATCCCATCCCCCCCCGACACACACACACACACACACACACACACACACACACAACCCACATCATTTCACCATGTTTTACACAAGTATCTTGTATGTGACAAATAAATATCCTTGTATGAACATTAATGGTCTCTTTTTGTTTGGCCCTTCAGAGCAAACCAGGAAGCAAGATAGGGGAGCCCTCTGTGCTTGCAGTGCCTTGTTAGGATTGTCGGGAAATTGCAGGACAAAATCCCCCTTAAAGTTTCCAGTGGTTAGGCAAATTGCCTGCCTTGACCCAACAAGAATCCACCAAGAACCAGAGTGGTGCATAAAGCAAATGAAGAGTGTAGTGCAGACATTCCTTCAGGGAAAGAAATTGGCAGGTGGCATTCCAGCTGGTAAGTAAATATATACAGTATGTGAAGGGACAGTAGAAGTGGATTGGTCATTCAAATGAAGGCCATGTTTTAAGGATGTTCTACTTTGATAATAGGCAGTTAAGCAGACTGAAATGTACTTAAATGTTATTAATGATTTTGTCTTAATTTCTTTGCCAATATTGTACGGGATGTTATCATTCAGCAGTTTGCGTCCTTGACCTCAGTGGAAGGACGAGATGAACGTTTCCTGGCCTTTAAACCAATGAAGGACCGCCTTGATGTGTTTCTTCACACAACTCTCAGCACGCCTTACCCTGACTTACTACAGTTTTGCAAGAGTCTCCTTCTTCTATCCCATGGCCAAGCCACTGTTGAAAAAGGATTTTCTGACAACACAGAGGTGGAAACATGCAATCTCCACGATAGATCGCTGGAATCACTGCGATTAGTCTGTGACCAGATCAGCAATTGTGGGGGTGTTTTAAAAGTGCCTCTGACAAAGGAGCTCCTTGCCTCTGCCTCATGCCGCACATGCTCTGAAGTGCCGCACATGCTCTGAAGAGGAAGGCAGTGGAGGAGGAGCTTTTGGACCACAGAACCCAGCGTGACGTACTAAGCCGTGTTTGTGAGTCGCTTGGAAATGACGCGGACAAGTTGGCTGAGCAGGCTGAGGGAAAGGCCGGGTCCAAAATGGCTAAACTCATCACCAAGTCCAACACCCTTCGCAGAAGGCAAAAAGAAAAAAAGAAGAACTCCACCAATTGGAGGAAAGGATTGAAGAAAAGTCCTCACAACTGAAACTTTTGTGACTGTATAATCTCACATTTCTCTCCTTGACCATTCCTCTCTTGCTTCTCTCAGCTCTTTTCTCCCTCTCTACATATGTGTCCATGTATTCTCCTTTCCTCTGCCATCTCAATTCCCACAGCCCCCCTTCTCCTTTCTCTCTCTATCGCTCTGTGTGCCAGCTAAAGTTATCACCTGACGAATACAGGTAAAATTGTTATTTTTATTGTTATATAAGTTGTTATTGTTAACTTTTCTCTTAAAATTAGTTTTCGGACATGTTCAAACTGTCATGCATCACATCAACTATTAAATATAAAGTGTTAAGTGTCTTTTGTTTTTAAGAAGTGCCAAGGTTATAATTCACATAAGGGCTAGGTTAAGGTAAGGACAACTGAAACTCAACTCAACATTATTTATGATGGGTATGACAGTGTCACATTTATATCTTATAGTAAGTACTAAGTGGTGCTTTGCGTACCCCCCGCCTCGCTGCTTGATGTCTTGTTGGTAGTAAAAAATATTGTGGAGGTAGTAAAAAAGGTAGTAAAAGGTAGTAAATTCATCTCTATGATTCCTGCATATACCCTGATTTACCTTCTTATTATCAGTGGTAATTACCCAGTAATGCACTATTGTTTACCATATATTTACAGGGTAATTCCTCTGTATTTACCTTTTTATTACCAGTGGTAATTACCCAGTAATACACTATGATTTACCATATATTTACCGGGTAAATACCTAGTAATTAGGGGACTATAAAAGAAAGGGTTACCATATTATTATCGTTCTGCTGCCAGCAGTCCTCATTCAGAAAACATGAGGCACTCTTATGGTCATAGATCCAGAGCGGCTATACTTCCCACCAAGTAATTCTCACATATTCAGCTAAAACAGAGCCAGAGGGTCTCCATGGGTTATTGGGAGGGGTCATGTGCTTGAATGGGAGTTTAACCGCCGAAGTCATGTGCGTTTCGACTCATGTCATGTCATTAATTACATTTTTAACATGTCTGTTAAAGAACAGAATGTGCCAGAGATATGGAAAGATGCTGTCATAGTCCCTGTTCGAAAATCCAGCTGTCCATTTATAGTGATTTTGGGTGATTTTAGACCAATTGCTTACACCTCCATTTTAATGAAAACATTTGAGAAGATGGTGAGAACAGAGCTTTTAAGGACAACTGAGTGTGTGCTTGACTTCTTTAAATTTGCATATAGGCCACACAGGGGAGTAGAGGATGAAACACTCACTTTATTTAATTCAATTCTCAGTCATCTGGAGGGACCTGGATCTCATGCCAGGCTTTTATTTGATGACTTCAGTTCAGCTTCTAACACCATCCAGCCCCATATTTTAACAAACCATCTTTTAGAACAATTTGATGTGAGTACGAATCTAGCCGGGTGGATTAATAGCTTTTTAACCTGCTGGACACAGAGAGTGAGAATAAACAGAACCTTGCCAGACCTTGTCTGCTCATCCACTGGCTCCCCACAGGCTGTGTGCTTTCACCTTTGCTTTTTACTCTTTATACCAACATGTGTCGGAGCCAGTACAAAAATAGATTTTAAAGTATGCGGATGACTCGGTAGTACTCAGCCTGCTTAGGACCGGTCATAGATTACTTTCTCAGGGGGTTTGATGACTCTTACCTTTAGATAAGTGTGTTCAAAACAAACATGTTTATTGATTTCAGAAGGGAGGCTCTCAATTCAATTCAATTCAATTTTATTTGTATAGCCCTAATCACCATTACAGTCTCAAAGGGCTTAACAGGTCAAATATTTATGACACCCCCCTTTACCCAAGCCCCCACAAGGGCAACAAAAAACTCCCTTGAAATTAGCAAGGAAGAAATCTTGAGAAGAAACGCATAGTAGGGGATCCCTTCTTCCAGGGATGGTCAGGAGTGCAATGGGTGCCATAATTGACATACAGGTAAATACATGCACATCATATTAAAATGGTGATGTGGTGCTGGCCGGTTGACCATGAGGAGAGTCCAGGCATCCAGTCCAGTCACCGCAACACGCTAGAACAGACAGAATAGTGAATTAGAATGGAACAGTACATAGTGGGAATGTATACTGCATTAACAAAACACAAACAAACAGAGTGGTCTTCACTTCGCATCTGTCCTTTTCACAATCCTATGTTCCAAATGCAAGATCGTAGAGGTGTGTTTTGAGCATTCCTTTGAATAGCTCCGCAGAGTCAGCTTTCCTGATCACTTGTGGCAGCCTATTCCATAGGAAGGGGGCTCGATAGGCAAACGCTCTCTGTCCAGCCGATTTCTTTTTAACCTTCGGCAGTGAAAGAAGGCCAGCTCCCGAAGACCGGAGGGACCGAGAAGGACTATAAGGAATGATCAGGTCCTTCAGGTAGGATGGAGCCTATAGTTTGAGGGAGTGTCCATGTGTTTGAAGGGAATGTCCATGTTTTTTAATGGAGTTGGCATGTGTTTAAAGGGGGAGTGTCCATGTGTTTAAAGGGGGAGTGTCCATGTGTTTAAAGGGGGAGTGTCCATGTGTTTAAAGGGGGAGTGTCCATGTGTTTGAAGGGGAGTGTCCATTGTTACGTAAATTAAGCACATAAGCTGCATTACCCCCACATAGCCACAAGGGAGCAGGACCAAACATATAAGCTGTAATTACCCCCACATAGCCACAAGGGAGCAGGATCAAACATATAAGCTGTAATTACCCCCACATAGCCACAAGGGAGCAGGATCAAACATATAAGCTGTAATTACCCCCACATAGCCACAAGGGAGCAGGACCAAACATATAAGCTGTAATTACCCCCACATAGCCACAAGGGAGCAGGATCAAACATATAAGCTGTAATTACCCTCAGATAGCCACAAGGGAGCAGGATCAAACATACAAGCTGTAATACCTACTCCAGCCACCAGATGGCAACATCTTTAACACATTTAACACATGAGGCTCTCAAATCATAGCCAATACGTCACATAGGCCACGCCTACTCGATACAAATACAGAAATGGAGTCAGATGAGGTCAGAAATAGTGATGGGAATTTCGGCTCTTTTCAGGTAGCCGGATTTTGGCTCCCAAACAGCTCTTCATATTAACACTTATACCTTTTATAATTCAGCCAAATGTAGCCCGTTTTGACTTATGATTCGTATGTGTATGTCTGTCTATATATCACTTAAATTATTCAATGCATCCTATTACTATTCAAAAGTAAAAATTACACTTTCTAATATCAATAAATTGTTGTAGCCGATTGTTTTCATTGCATATGAGTGCAACGCGCATCCCCGCCGCTCGCTGCTTGATTAATGGTATGATCCTTGTCCTATCCACACTTTATTGGTATGATCCTTGTCCTATCCACACTTTATTGGCATGACATGTCAGTCACTGCACCCGTAGAACAGACATCTCCATATCATTCTGCCTAGGAAAACTTATATATATACAGTGGGGCAAAAAAGTATTTAGTCACCCACCAACTGTGCAAGTTCTCCCACTTAAAAAGACGAGAGAGACCTGTAATTTTCATCATAGGTATACCTCAGCTATGAGAGACAAAATGAAAAAAAAAAATCCAGATAATCACATTGTCTGATTTTTTAAGAATTTATTTCCAAATTATGGTGGAAAATAAGTATTTGGTCACCTACAAACCAGCAAGATTTCTGGCTGGCACAGACCTGTAACTTCTTCTTTAAGAGGCTCCTCTGT
Source organism: Pollachius pollachius (assembly GCF_949987615.1). NCBI lineage: Eukaryota > Metazoa > Chordata > Actinopteri > Gadiformes > Gadidae > Pollachius > Pollachius pollachius. The sequence goes on along the minus strand of NC_136952.1, from coordinate 19,104,423 downwards.
CCTCCACTTGTTACCTGTATTAATGGCACCTGTTTGAACTCCTTATCAGTATAAAAGACACCTGTCCACAACCTCAAACAGTCACACTCCAAACTCCACTATGACCAAGACCAAAGAGCTGTCAAAGGACACCAGAAACACAATTGTAGACCTGCACCAGGCTGGGAAGTCTGAATCTGCAATAGGTAAGCAGCTTGGTGTGAAGAAATCAACTGTGGGAGCAATTATTAGGAAATGGAATGCATACAAGACCACTGATAATCTCCCTCGATCTGGGGCTCCACGCAAGATCTCACCCTGTGGGGTCAAAATGATCACAAGAACGGTGAACAAAAATCCCAGAACCACACGGGGGACCTAGTGAATGACCTCCAGAGAGCTGGGACCAAAGTAACAAAGGCTACCATCACTAACACACTACGCCGCCAGGGACTCAAATCCTGCAGTGCCAGACGTGTCCCCCTGCTAAAGCCATTGCATGTCCGGGCCCGTTTGAAGTTTGCTAGAGAGCATTTGGATGATCCAGAACAGGATTGGGAGAATGTCATATGGTCAGATGAAACCAAAATAGAACTTTTTGGTAAAAACTCAACTCGTCGTGTTTGGAGGAGAAAGAATGCTGAGTTGCATCCAAAGAACACCATACCTACAGTGAAGCATGGGGGTGGAAACATCATGCTTTGGGGCTGTTTTTCTGCCAAGGGACCAGGACGTCTGATCCGTGTGACGGAAAGAATGAATGGGGCCATGTATTGTGAGATTTTGAGTGAAAACCTCCTTCCATCAGCAAGGGCACTGAAGATGAAACGTGGCTGGGTCTTTCAGCATGACAATGACCCCAAACACACCGCCCGGGCAACGAAGGAGTGGTTTCTTAAGAAGCATTTCAAGGTCCTGGAGTGGCCTAGCCAGTCTCCAGATCTCAACCCCATAGAAAATCTTTGGAGGGAGTTGAAAGTCTGTGTTGCCCAGCAAAGGCCCAAAAACATCACTGCTCTAGAGGAGATCTGCATGGAGGAATGGGCCAAAATGCCAGCAGCAGTGTGTGAAAACCTTGTAAAGACTTACAGAAAACGTTTGACCTCTGTCATTGCCAACAAAGGGCATGTAACAAAGTATTGAGATGACCTTTTGTTATTGACCAAATACTTATTTTCCACCATAATTTGCAAATAAATTCTTTAAAAATCAGACAATGTGATTTTCTAGATTTTTTTTTTTCATTTTGTCTCATAGCTGAGGTATACCTATGATGAAAATTACAGGCCTCTCTCATCTTTTTAAGTGGGAGAACTTGCACAATTGGTGGCTGACTAAATACTTTTTTGTCCCACTGTATATATATATATATATATATATATATATATATATATATATATATATAATGGCTCGCGGCTGGGAGCCGACTCCCATCGTTCACTTAAAAGAGCCGGCTCTTTGAACCAGCTCGTTCGCGACCGACCCATCACTAGTCAGACACACATGGTAGCCCCGTTGCTAATAGATAGGTCAGCCGTGTGTCGCTCCGCGCGCGCGTTAAATACAATTCCCCTCTTTTTGCTTCATAGTTACCATACCGAAATACTTTAACAAATAAAGTGAGTTAAAAGTGATCCGGTTTGAACTTTTTTCTTCAAGAACACGACACCATGTGCAAACTGGCAAGCCTTAAATAATAAGAAACAGAACAGAAAAAGAGAGAGAGATCCACACAGAAAGAGGGAAGTAATCCTCTGGGCTAATCCCTTGTTATTCTTTACTGTCATATCTGTGCCACACACACACAAATATATGTGTGCCCACGACAACACACATTGCCAGCTTGAGGAGTCCCTTGTTGAACAATTAAAACCACACACACATTGTCATATCTCCAAGTGGTTTCAGGTGTAATGAGACAATATGTGAGGGTTAGTGAGTTATACCGAAAAGGTGAAGCGGACACAAACTGACTACCAAGTCTATCTCTCCCTTCGTTTTCTTGCTTCACATGTCTCTCTTATCATTCTCAGTCTCTCTGAGTTCGGTCTCTTTCATTCATCTCTCTCTCGTTGCCCTGCTCTTGCTGTCTTATTCTGTCCATTGCTTTACCCTTCTTTTCTCCACCTCTTTCATTTTTTCCGTTGTCACTTCTATCCTTCTCCCTATCTCCCTATTGGTCTCTCTTTCTGTCTCCCTCTCCCTTTTTCTTCAACTGTTCCCTCTACCCCCCTTGCTGTCCGGCTGTCTGATTTGGGTTGAAATAGGTCAACAAACCAGGGAAACTGCTGATAGATTAATAAATACAAACATAATATTTGCGTGAAGGTTGATTAGGAATCCACCAAGAGCACAACAGCATCCTCCCCTGGTCACCCAAAGTACTGCATGTTATGGTTATTTGGTCATTTTCTTTCCAGCTCTCAAGTTCTTGCTTCCATCCCAAATACAGTGGAAAAATGTTTCTGTTCACACAGACTAACTGAAAAAGTATTATTTACTTTAGTAAATTAATGATCCTTCCACCTAGAAGGATTTCCTCTCCTCTCTGAAAACAGACTCTGCTCTACTTTGCTTTGTGTACATCAGACCAAAATCCTTTGATGTTCCATTCGTTGTGAAGGCTAACCCTATATTCCCATTGGTCCGTCTGCCTTACCAGAAATTATGCCTTACCAGAATTTAGGTTATATCACCAAATTATATGCAATCAAATCTGTAGCTCTCCTTCCCCTGCTGCTGTTCTCAATGAGTAACAGATGCATAATCGTGTCTATGATTAAATGGTAACACTTTATAATAAGGTGCCATAATAAATAGCAAACTAGTCATTACCTAACCCTTTGTTAATATTTGTTAATTGTTACTAAAGTATCTATTTGGCACAAGTTAATAGTTTTTTCATCATTAATTAAATATTAGTTGTTGGCATAACCCTAACCTAACCCTAACACATGACCCTAACCCAACCCTAACACACGGCCCTAACCCTAACCCTAACCCTAACACACGGCCCTAACCCTAACACACGGCCCTAACCCTAACACACGGCCCTAACCCTAACACATGGCCCTAACCCTAACACACGGCCCTAACCCTAACCCTAACACACGGCCCTAACCCTAACACACGGCCCTAAACCTAACCCTAACACACGGCCCTAACCCTAACACACGGCCCTAACCCTAACCCTAACCAGCGACACTCTGTGTTCAGTGAAAAAAAACGATTAACTTGTGCCAAATAGATATTTTAGTAACAATTAACAAATATTAACAAAGGGTTAGGTAATGACAAGTTTGCTATTTATTATGGCACCTTATTATGTTACTGAGTTAATTAAAAGTTCTGACGAGCCCTTGACCCTTGAATAGAGCAATGACCCCAAATTAATCCCAGCAATGTGCTGTATTAATACCAGTAATCCTCGTGATTTATCTGTCGTCTTGAAAGTTCCTGTCCCCTGTTGTTTTGTTGTAGATGCCTCGGTTGCCTCAAAATAGTTGAATAACACTGGCCTCCTCTATCAAATAGCACTCATTCTCCCTTAATTTGCCTCTCGTTTTGTTTTTTCTTGTCCATTTGTACGGTCTTCTGATTGGTCGCTTTGTTGTGGATGCCTCTGTTGTTTCATGGGGTTATAGCACTGAAAAAAAAAACTGAATTAGGCTTGCCTTGTCCATCCAATAGCATTCCTCCTCCCTTAGATTGACTCTTGTTTTCCCTATTTTCCTGTATTTTCAGTTTATCTCCCATCCTGTGTTTCATTTCGTCCTCAAATCGTATATTATTTCATGGTATTATTTTTGGTTTCACTTTCATTTATCCCTTTTACTTTAATTACTTAACACACTATAGGACAACAATCACAGGAAGAAGAACCTTCATTGGGCCCCCCAGGGGGTCCCATTAGTGTGTGACAAGAACTTAAGCCTTCACAAATGTGTGAAATATATTTAGTACTTTAATTATCACATGGAAAAAAAAAAACACTGCGAGGAGAAGGAGAAACCTGAGATGACCCCTGGAGAAAGGGGTCTCTTCATGTCATATGTCTCCACACTTCCACTAGGCCATTGCAGTCCATGAGGCGTTTTGGGTTGGGTAAAAAATATTTTAGCACATCTCAGTGGATCTGTTTGTTTACATGCTCATGGCTGCAGTAAGCTGTGTTTGTTTGCCAATTTGTTTAATATCTTGAAACCCGGGTTAATGGGAGAAGAGTGAATGATAGCACAAAGGCCAAAACAAAAACTGACGTTCTGACCTCTACCAACATTTCAACGGAACACAAACTCTGAGAACCCAAAATACTGGCTGTGGCATTGGTGTTGTTAATGCAGTAATAAGCATCAACTAACAGTTAATCAACAGTTAACTTATAGTATAGTAATCATTTACTAATGGTGTTCATGTTTATTGAGGTAATGGTGTTCATGTTGACTAAGGTGTTATAGTAAACATTAATAGGGCTAGAACCCTAACCTTGACCCTAACCCCTATGCTAATGCTGCATAATAATGTTTATAACTGCATTCAATAATGTTAGTTGATGGTTAAATAATGTACCATTATTATAAAATGTTAGTTTTTATGTGAAAGACTTGAGTAAATGAGTTTCATTGAAACCAGATGCTCAATAGATCACCTTAAATGTCAAAATAGCAAATTTGAGCAGGGAAAATGACCCCCCATATCATTTTCTTTTCTGAATTGGTCGATATCGCTCTGATCTTACTGCGTGATAAAAACAATAAATAAAACACCAAGCAGAACCAGATGAAAGCAGAAAGAAAAACAAAACATGGTCCCCTCCCGCTGTTTTGTAATTGGCTCCACCTGCCTTTGGGGGAAGGTGGTTGATGCATCTTGTACAGTATGTACGTCAGAAGAAAGCCCAGGGAAAGCACACTTGAATGTTTGTATAGCACTGCGTTGGAGACGGTGTGTGCATGGTGTGGTGTCCGTCCCTTCCTTCAAAGTAAACAGGTTTTAAAGCTACTGGCGGTTCCAAATAATTTGGTGCAAACATCAACCAGCGTGACCTCAAGTGGCGAAAGGTCTTCCAGCCGGTGGACAGCATGTTATTGAGTGGATAAAGGTCTTCCAGCCGGTGGACAGCGTGTTATTGAGTGGATAAAGGTCTTCCAGCCGGTGGACAGCGTGTTATTGAGTGGATAAAGGTCTTCCAGCCGGTGGACAGCGTGTTATTGAGTGGTGGAAGGTCTTCCAGCCGGTGGACAGCGTGTTATTGAGTGGTGGAAGGTCTTCCAGCCGGTGGACAGCTGCCTTTTGAGACCGATGCTTGGTTCCATTTCACACTGGAAGCGCGTTTACAATATTAAAAGTGGAAGTCATGTTGGTGTGAGAATTTAGGCGGCAGTTTGAATGTCACATCTGTTTTAACCGCTTCACGCAGCACATTGTGAAGACTTCCACTAAAACATTCTTCCCCTCGCTATGGATGGTTGTTTTGAGAATTTGTTTTTTTATTGTATTATAGTCTACATTCATGCCTGTCTAGTTACATGGTGTATTATTTGTGAGAGAAAATAAAATACAAATAGAAAATACAGATATTGAACACTAATTTACCACTAAACACTGTAGTGTTTAGTGGTAAATTAGTGTTCAATATCTGTGTTTATTTATTTTACACACCTAAAGACAGTTTCATGCCAGGCCAATAACTATACATTACAGGAAACCAGTTCTCCTCAAAGGCAGATATTAGCTTATTTTTATCAATCAGCAATTGAGCTGACCCTTATTCTCCTCTTCTTCTCCGACGGTGATGCTTTTCAATGGGAAGTGGCATGACAATAAGAGTAATCCGGAGGAACAGAGAGACTAACCTCTGCACCAAGATACCATTAGTCTCTCTCTCTCTCTCTCTCTCTCTCTCTCTCTCTCTCTCTCTCTCATGTAGATGCTTTGTTTGAATGCATTGAAGCCAGTTTCTGTGTATATATATATTTATATATATAGATATTAAAAAAAAAGAAGTAATAAAGAAGCTGTTAATTATAATTCCAGAACGTTTCACCTTCCTCTCCCCGACTCTCTTGGACTGGTCCTCCCGCAGTAGTCAGGCCGTGGGTGCGTTTTAGGGGCTTTGGAGTCCAGCTTCTGCTGCCTTGTATCTCTGAATCACAAGCCCTACCTTTACGTAATGTTCCCAAGGTGCCGATCCCAGTAACGGTTCTGCAGGCTCCTAAACACAAGGTGCACTGCACTGCCTTTCTGCTGGATCATAGAGAAAATTGCTGCCCTTTTTACCATTGCAAAGCAACCATGGAACCTGTTCATCTGCACCCACAACCATGGAAAAGTTAACACCTCCATCTAAAAAGTCTATTTACGTCCCATTTTCTTCTCCATCCATCACACAACACACAAACATGCACACCTCTCTCTCTCTCTCTCTCTCTCATTTCGGTGTCGGTCTGTCTGTCTGTCTCTCTCTCTCTGATTGTTAATTAGTGTGTAGGGTGTAAATGTGAAATCTCTCTCTGCCTCCTTCATATCGGCCCGTCTCTCTCTCTCTCTCATAATCCGCCTGCTGGAGCTGGACCAGGGGGGTGGGGTCACCACAGACTCCGCCTCCCTAGCTAGCTAGCTTTAGCCATAGCTCTGTGAAAGACCGGTCACACAGTGAGTGCACAGGTGTGCAGGTAGCTCTGTAGGAAGGCAGACGGATGGCTATGCCGCCAACATTTCATTCAGGCCGTATGGAATGGTTGGACATGTTTACAGCGGGGACCGCCTTCCATTCAGACATAACCCCACTCCAACATTGACGTCTAATTGTCGTAGTGGCGGCACATCCATTGCTTCAAACGTCCCATCACTCTGACAATTTCTGTTTCCATGGTCGGAGTGGCGGTACTTCACTTTTTTTCAACCGCCCCGCCATTCCGACATGAGGTCATTAATATAAATTGCGTTACCATTATCATTGTACTTTAATTAATTAATTTGATCATTTCTTAGTTTCATGCGCTGTAGTGTCCTATACTGGCATTCGTCATTGGTGATTGGGACAGTCCCAATTTTGAGTAGCGTGTCCCAGCAAAAGCCTGTCAGGACGCTAAAATGTAATAATAGCTGTTAGTTAGCCTAATGATTTCTCAATGCGAATCAAACCAGCTAATAGGCTAACTGAAATAAAACCATGCCAATCTCTAGGTATGGTGAAGGGTATGTGATGATGTGGGGCTATTTAAATTCAAAAGGCCAAGGGAACTTTACCGGGATGCATAGTATCCTGGATCCATGAAATAACTGGCCTTTGAAAACAAAAATCTGCCTGCCTCTATGGGAATTTAACATAGGGGTGTCTATACTTATGCACCCTGTATTTTTTGAACATTTATTTATTCACAAAGAAAATGAGTGTCCTAAAAGGTTGGGTGGTTTTGTGTGTGTGTGTGTGTGTGTAGGTGTGTGTGTGTGTGTGTGTGTGTGTGTGCGCGAGTCTTTCACCTATCTTTTCAGGGACGAAAGGAAAACCTTGTTTCTAGGCTACAGAATTTCTTTAATTTCCAAAGTGAAAAGAACAAAAAAACAAATTGATGAAAATGAGTGACCCCAAACCCTGCACCTTCTCTAGCTTCCTAAATCACTCCCTACTCTTCCCCCTAGCCACCTTCCTTCCACTTCCTCTAACACCTTTATACATTTGTACTTTGGTATTCTAAATTACTATTGTGTACATCTTAGATTGATTGGTTACATTAAATATAACAGTGAGCAGCACATGAGTACATCAGTCAATAGAAAGTCTTCATTGCATATTATCCCTTTCACTGTGCCACATAGTGAGTGATCCTTTGGTGCAGTACACTCCTCCACTCACCAGCCACCTTTAGACAAAGGAGGACAAAGAAATGGACAGAGGTGAATGGGCACATGCTGTAGTACTAATGACATTGATACTCTATTTACAGACAGACTCTGCAAAAAAATAAGAACAAACATCAAGAAGACGTTGTGAAAGCCCGACAGCAAGTTCAGCCTTTCCACCCACACTTTTGGTCAAGCTGCAGTGGATGCTGCGCTCGCTTTGGTTATACAAAAAATGAAAGATCTCTAACTATTAAATGTTAAAAGTAATGTGAAATTCTGACATCTGGATTTTTATTTAGTAATTGACGAGAAACATTTGAAAATGTGTTTCTACTTGGTATAATCAACTCAATTCAAGGGTAGTAAGTAAGTCCTTAGTGCCAAGCAGGGAAGTATCAGGCACCATTTTGAACAGCCTTAGGTATGACTCGGCCGGGGACGGGCTGAGGATGGAGTGCCACAGCAGCACTTCCTGCACTAATGTGCTACTTACGCTGAGTTGGCGATGCCCGGGATCAAACCCACAACCTTGCAACAGTTGTAGGCTACTTTCTAAGCTGAGGAGCTATGTTTTAAATCTCAAAATGTAGAGGAGGTTCTGATGTCAAAATACTTGAAAGAAGTCCATAGAAGAAGAGGTTCCACCGCACACAATGTGGTCACTTTAATGTAATTTATTGGTTAAGTTTGGCAACGTGTTTCGCCACAGGCTTCATCAGGCTCATTACAGTCAGTCATAATCAGCTGGTTTATAGAGATTGCCAATGTGTCGTCATCATGGCGTTTTCCCATTGGTGAACGCAAAGCATTTTGGGGATCCGCGGCAATCCATGCCCATGTAAACCAATAAACCGCCAAACGTACCCATAATCTTGGTCACGTGTTTTCGCAATCTCTATATTGGCTGCTTCTGTAATCAGTGAAATCAGCACCAGCTGGCAAGGGGCTAGTGGGAGCCAATTAGCATCAATACATACACTTTATCAGTTTAATCTCATCACAGGGGCTCAATCAATACAAATATAAAACATCTACAAAACCACTTCATAAAACACCTGCCATCTTCTGCAGCAAAGGGATCTCTGATAGGTCAAATCCAGTGCTCCACGCTCGCGGCAAGGACGGCGGCCAGTGTTGCTGGCGGACAGTTTTCATTTGTTTCATTTGTTGAAGTAGCCTGTGTATTTGTGGCTTCTACGATCTCGAGCTTCGTATCAGGCCTGCACCATGTGACTCAGTAACTCATTGGGTACTCAAGGTATTATTTAGTTATATTTGCCGGCTATAGGATTTAGAGTTTAAGGGTTATGGAATACTGTTTCATTTAATCTGTGTACTATTGGGTGTGGTGGTCAATGACCAATACTCGTATTTGAACTGTGACTATGTTTTGCTGATTGATATTGTTGTACCGATGTCACTATAGTTTTCCAAGTAAGTAGTTAAATGGATCTGCATTGTGTTGCCATGGTTTATTAGGCTTAATGCATAGCCATAGCTAATAGGTAAAAGATAACAGTTTAGTACATTGTGTGACAGAAATATAGTAATTTAAGTTTAAAGCAGATTATTTGGAAGGTGAGTAATTGTCATTGAGTCATCATAATATGGATACTTAGTTATTATTGCATACAGAGAAAGACAAAGTAAACACAAACAATAATAGTTAGAGATAACATTTTATTTAAAGAATTCAGGTTAGCCACCCCTATTATTTGCCAAAAACAGCAAAGGGGCGCTACCAACAACGCTATAAACAAAGTCAGACTGAATCTCTCAGGTTATGACATTTCAGAACATATTGTGCTGCCAGGGCAGCAGAAGGACCTTCAACAAGAAGAATTGCAATTTTGTCATTATGTTCCATGTCTGCAAAATCCAGAATATATTTGTAATTTGGTGAAGTATATCTGTCTCAAAATGTCAAATTCTTTACAATGTATAAGAAGTGCTCCTCTTCCTTAACCTTCTCTGCCTGACAGCAGGGTGTTTCTAGGTTTCATGAACATCTGGGGCTTAGCCCAGAGGGAAAAGGAGAATTATTTTTGTATGCTTTATTGTGCATGCAAATGTTTTCATAAAGCTTTAGCTAAATAAAGAAAATACGCAGTTTATTATAGATTTAAATAGCTACCTGACTGCTGTGTTGCTTCTCCTCAAACATCTGAAGTTCCATTTAAGTTATTTCAGAGTAAAAAATGAATACAAGTGAGACAGACCTTACATATGTATAAGGATTTGACTGGGGATAGGTTAATTCACTCTAGGTGGTAAACAGTCTGGTTATGTTTTTAAACTGTTTATTCTCTTGCCTCTTTACCAGGCTACTTTATTTTGAGATGTCCCTGGAATCCCCATGATTCTTTCTAAATAACGAACTACCATTAGAGACTATAATCATTTCATCAATTCTAGACTGAATAGCATTAATGTCATAGTTACCAGTAAATATACCAACAAATATTGAAAAAAATATTTTTTTCTAAAATTATGTTCGGGGCTAATTGTATAATATCCGGGGCTTTAGCCCCGAATAAAACAGCCACTGCCTGACAGTGACCATACATTCTGGGTTCCCTCAGTAGCCAGGTCTTTCTGTGTCTGCCTGTTTCCACTGCAAGATTTGTTTTGTGCCAATTTTTACTCTGCATTTATTATTTGAGTACATTGATCACATCGAACAATTTACCCCCTACACCATTCTCTCCAAGTTTGTAGTATAAACCTGTATGCCAAATAGAGTCAAATGTTTTGTCGACAAAGCAGGCAAATACTTTTCCATTTTTTATATATTTTTTACATGCTTGTTGATTAGAATGTGAAGGGTGCAAATGTGAAATCTCTCTCTCTCTCTGCCTCACTCATATCGGCCCGTCTCTCTCTCGACTGCAAAAGCATCGGCCTGCCATCGTCCTGGACCCACCGTCATCCCCACACTGGTCTGGAGGGGCGGAGAGACAGGGAGGTCGAAGTAGAGAAAGTGAAGGGATGGGTGAAGAGAGTGGGAATAGAGCAGGGGTGGTGAGAGGAAAAGGGGGAGGGGCGGAGGGAGAGAGACTGAGGACGGGGACAGAGAGTGAGAGGTTGTGAGAGAGGGGGAGAGATGGATAGAAGGAGGAAGGGAGGGACGGGAAAGAATGGCGTAGAGGGCTTGAAGGAATATATATAGGGGGGCGAGTTGTCGCGGGGCTACACAAAGAGCTGCTGTTGTGGTCTGTCTCGGTGGTCTCGGAGAACCAGAGGTCTTTTGGCTTCGGGGTTAATCCACTTAGCCCTGGGGTCTGCTGCCCTCTGCACTGCCACCTAAGCTCCACAAGCTGCTTCCCAAAGCCATAGTAAAAGCGTAAAAGTACTGGTTTCAAAACTACTAAAGTATGAAAGTAAAAGTAATGTAAGGGGAAAACATTTTTTTTGTAACTGGTTTGACTTTCTGCCTGCCCCTGGACAGCTCTCCTAAACAGTAACCTGGCTCTTTTTTCTTTTTGGATTTTTGTCCAAAAAATCGGCCTTGTGCCCTTTTTGATTTTTCCCATTTCCTCCAGATTTTGGTTATTGCTTGAGTTGAAGCCTTGCTTCATATAAATATTTTTGAACATTAATCTGCATTTGGATTCATTTTTCTCATACACCTCACATTTTTTCAGCCTTGAGCATTGAATGGTCAGAGGAAGGGCTTTCACTCTTTGCACACAGACACCAGAACAACCCTGTCTGATCCCCATTAACTATGTAGGTACGCAGCAGGTTTGTAGGTATGCAGCAGTACCTGTACAAAAGTGAACACAGATATAACTATGAGAGCCAAGCCTTTGAAGTTACCCACCTGGACCAATCCTACTGTGTGTCCGGCAGGCTGATCACTGACAAGGCCATGTACATTTGGGATATTTTGGAAGTCTCTGGTTCATTGGTAGCAGAGACTGGTCTTATTTCCAACGACCAGTAAAAGGCTGTTGACTGGGTGTTGACCCGGTTGAACACTAGTACTTGTGGCATTTTCTTCAGGCCCTCGGAGTGGGGGGTTAAAGCAGCGTATTTCCTCTGTGTACAGGTTCAAACAAGACTCAAGTGGCTCTGACAGTCCCTGTGGGGCTCATTTTGGTGTGAAGTGTAGGGCACACTACAAACCAACGCCAAGAACAATGGACACATGGAATAGTGATAACTATTCTATATCAGTGTTTAATTTTGTCCGCATTAGAGAAGCTTTTTATGGCATTTGGGGAATCTCCTACAAAACATTTTTTGGGGGGGGATTATATAGGAAAATTTGAAAGCAATCTTGACATTGATTTGTGTTTTTGATCCCAAGTTTCTGGTCAGGGATCTTGATAGATTCTACAAAGGAATGAAAGACCTAGAAAGGTTGAGCAGTAGGTGGTGTGATGAGGGCGCTCTGTGAGGTAGAAGAACTGGGCCTGAGGGAACTGTTGACAGTTTGTTTTAGTTTATTTATTTTTCAAGTGTTATTTTCACGGAAGGCGATAAGGGGGGACCGTACAATAATTGCAATACAGTTGATCACCCCCAAGGTCCCAAAAAATAGACAAACTAGAGCCGATATTTGGTTCAGTAAATAACATTTTTTTCCAACTCGCCATTTTGAGACATTGGGCACGAATTGGAACGGACGGTTTTATTCATTTTCCTTTGTTTGTTTGTTTGTTTCATTTAGAGTCTTGTGTTATTGTATTGTGTTCACCCTCCCCTTAAGGGAACTCTCAACAGGGGGTTACTACCTCCTCCTGGTCCTGTGTCTGACAGTAGGACTGGTGGATCCCGGAAGCCATGTAGCTAACTTTGGGTGTGGGTTTGAATCAATCCCCCAGGAGCAGTGCATACTTCCGCAATCCACCAGTGCTCAGCGGCCGAGCCTGGTATTGCAGCTGTTTAAGCGGCCAGTGGACGGGTCCCTCGTTTCAAGGGGCCCAGATGTAGATATCTCCGTTCACTCCAATACAAGTGGGGACCAGGAATGTGTCTCCGCAAAAAATGTCTGGATATCAATCAAAGGCTCATAATTATCTTTATACCATGTACTAATAAAATGTAAGTTTTCACTTTTCAAAACGCAACCTCAAGCGTTAGCTATTTTATTTATTTATTTTTTTGCTGGAGAAGGAGGGGTGGGCAGCTGAAAGGAGTCGCAGTGAAACAATTGTTGATTCGGCATTCGAGAGGGCCTAGTGCACGGCTCCGTTTACTTCTTGTGTCCGAGGTTTTTCCTTTTACTTAACATGAATGACGTTGATGGTTTTTAGGCACTGTGTTGACTTTTATCACTTAAAGTCGCAGAGGGATGTGTAGACAGACCTCTCGCTTATGATGCTACAATGCTAACAATGCTACACAACGAGAAAATGTCTGCTTCTGGCACGTCATGCACTAGGGCGTGGCTGGCTCCCATTTTCATAGGAATGAATGGGCCCCATGTGCCCTTGGAATTGGCTTCTGGGCTACTGTTGGATTTAGTCCTAGGTCCAATAGGTTAGCCTACCCCCTGGTTGGAGCTATTCCATTCCCCTTATTATAGAAGGTAACTCATCTAACAGTGCATGATTTTATCTCATGAAATATGTCAAATAAAGTATTGTGGCGAGCAGCACGGGAAGGACGAGACGGGAGCCCAGGTTGAACAAATTCTGTAGTTCCGTGCCCCATACACCGCACGACTACGGACTGCCTTTATTAACAACCACCGAACGTTACAGAACACGGCACACCTGATCAACACACACAACACTCTCACTAATGGTCGCGATTACACAACAATGGAACTACACATAATTAACACACAACCAATAAAGACCCCAAACCCGTTAACCCCACTTAACCTAACAACAGAATAAATTAACAAAACCCCTTTTGTCAACTGACAACCCCAATTCCCAGAATCCCCGCGGCTCCGGAACATGGCGCCCACACCCGTGGTCGCCACAGTATTGGTTATTTTTATTCTTGACTGCTGTTGTGGTACTTAGGGGAATCACAGTCATAGGTTAGAGAGTATCTCGTGACATTTTTGCCTTTGGTTTTAAGGTGAAAAGTTGTGTTGGTACAATGTATTATATGAAATATTTGAAATAAAAGCGTTTTAAATACACTTTCTCCCTCAAACTCTTTACTACCCTGTGTCTCCATCCTCTGTCAATATTATTTACCCATTTCCCCCTTACTCTGTCTCGTCCTTCTCTTATTTTTCCCTCTCTCACTGCTCCCCCGGCCACATCTCTTTTCTTGGCTCGTACTTTATTTCTGCATGAAGAAAATACCTTTTCTTTCCTCCGCCTCCATCCCTCCCTCTCTATACATCTGTCCCTCTGTCTCTCAGTGGCTGCCTTTGTGTCTCTCTCTCTTCCTCTCCGCTGTGCTCCGTCACTCATTAGCTCTAATCCAGTTATTAACATGGACACCATGGGTCTGTTGACCTGCTTAGCCTCGGCTGCTGGTGTGTGTGTGTGTGTGTGTGTGTGTGTGTGTGTGTGGGTGGGTGGGTGGGTGGGTGTGTGTGTGTGTGTGTGTGTATCCTTCTGGTGCACGAGTGGCATGCTCCCTTACAACACAGCACTGTTTGATAATATAGAACATAAAGACAGGAGGAACCAGACCAGAATGGACCAGGGCTGGTTTCTGTGACCCTCTGCTGAAAGCTCTCTCTGTCAGACGGCCTAATGTCTGGGCTACAGCCTCCAGTGGGCAGATACCGTTGAGATGAACTTAATCCATCATCTCCAGCTTTGTGTTGGTGCAGCTACTGTTTACAATCTTGAACTGAGCTGAAACCTCTTCATGATGATGAGTCTCCAGATCCTCTTGTGGTGTGGTCTCTGACCCTTTACGGACGTGAGGAGAACGTTCATAAAATAAAACAAATTAATACATGATTAGGTCCATTCCAGTACCACCCCTTCCACTAACGTTGAGGGAAAAGGATGACCTCACCTTGTCAAGACTTTCCCGGTCCAAATCTCCCAAAGAGAAGTTTGTGTCAAAGCTCATCTCAGTAAACCTCTCAGAACACAGATGTTAGAAGACTCTGGCCCCCCAGGTTACAGTCTGGTCCTCCCTGTCACCTCCTGGGCCCAGTTCTTCAAAAGTAATCTAGTGGGATTTCAGATCATGGATTGGATCAAATCTTGGAAATGGGTTTTTCAAAGCAAAAGAGGGATTTCGAACTAAGATCAGATCATGTAATCCGATTTTGCATCAGATCTGGATCAAACATGCCCTTTGGTTTGGGATCTATTTGATCCAAAAAGACAGGGTTATCCTGATCCCATCGGAAGGGTGGATTCAGGTTGTTATCCTGAAATGTTGTAGTTGAATCAGTGATCCAATCCAATGTTCCCTTAAAAACTGGCGTAAAAGTAAGATGGATCAGGTGATCCTAATGAGGATCAATTGGATCCAGATTCATTTACTTTAAGAACTGGTAGCCGGGGACCACAACACCTGGGGATGGACTGCTAGCGCCTTGCCTCAGGCTACCAGTCTGTTGTATGATCTCCTTACTGTGTAGAGGATGTTATTCCTATCACACCATCTCCCTGTAATTCCGTACACAAGTGACGAACTTGAGCAGATACATACATGTACGATTGCTGCGCAACTTGTTCATGCTATCGTTATGTATTATGTTGGCCAACACTCTTACACTGATCGTTCTGTTCAACAACCACACACAAACGCGCGTGTGTGTGTGTGTGTGTGTGTGTTTCCGTGTATGTTTGTGCGTGTGCCGCCTGTGTATGCGGTGTGTATGTGCGTGCTTGCTGTGTATGTATGCGTTTGTGGGTGCTGTGTGTGTGTGAGCTGCAGGCTGCTTGGCACATGCGCACATGACCAACCTGAGTAACTGGTGCGACAGGCCTGCTATTATGGTAGTAAGATTAATACCACATATGACTTGAGCTCAAGCCGCACACTCAACAAAAATCTGCCGATGGGTCATCAAATTAACGAGCTGAGTATCACCTGAGGACTAACCACATGCTCAACCGAGCCCTGCCCTGATGGTTGGAGAGTCACTTTAATTTAAGACTTATGCTGTAATCCATTTGGATGGTACGCTGGTACGTGCAAGTCGTAAGTTGCAAATCTCCCAGCTTACTTGTGGCATTTGAGGAGGCACGTCCCCTTTTGGTCGTAGTAGCTTTCCCATTTCTCATTGGCAAGTCATTGTTATTGTTAGCTACATTAGCAACCTAATTAGCAATTAGTAACACGCGATTTCGTGCTCATGCGCACAAACGTTAATCTATTGAATCGTGTCCCAGAGCACGATTGTCCGACTTTTTTCCTGCTACACAGAACGAAATGTAAACCAATGCATTCTGAATGGGAGCGTTTCTCCAATGTTTCCGTGCTACACAGAACGAAATGTAAACCAATACATTTTGAATGGGAGCATTTTTCAGACGAGAGAGAGTGTGCGCAGACAATACAGTACACCTTCTAGTTATATATATATGTCAATATTTGCGTTTTTAAGCAGACCTCTTAAAAAACTGAAACGAACGTGCTCCACAGAACCCGCGTTTCTCTGACAATTATCTTGCTCCACAGAACAAAACGAGAGAGAGAAAGAGAGAGTGAGAGAGCGAGAGAGAGAGAGAGAGAGAGAGAGTGAGAGAGAGAGAGAGAGAGAGAGGCTTCAGAAGGGGTGAGCGCAGATAGTACAGTGCACCCTCTAGTTATATATATGTCAATATTTCCATTTTTGCATTTTTGAAGCAGACCTCCTCAAAAACTGAAAATAAATAATGAATAAAAATAACCGTGCTCCACAGAACAAAATGTAAACCAATGCATTCTGAATGGGAGCGTTTCTCCGATGTTAACACTATATATATATTTATATTCATTATATAGGAGAGGCCCTCTTAAGCCCATCAGTTACTTGGCTACGCAGTGCCAGTCAGTGTCCCTCTCTATGGCTCCCTCTCTCTCTTTTCCACTGTGTTTCGAGAATTCATATCGATATAACGAGAAAGGATACGATCCCCGGCGATGTCTGACGTTCAGAGCGGGCGCTCCAGCAGCCCGTTCACTCCTGTAGGCCTATTAACCCGACTACGGCTCTAAGACGCTGAGCATCTTTCCTATTGGATCGTTTTTAGGATATTTATTTATTATATAGACTACAGAGACCACCAGACTTCCTCGAAGCAACGAGAATGGTCTATTCAATTCAAGATGGGTGTGTGAGAATAGGGATATAGTGCCATACCGGCAATATGAATTTCATTCAGGCTGGTCAGTGGTCATGATACAGATCTTGTTATAACGATAATTGAAAAAAAGCTATGGTCTACTAATAACATTATAACTAAATAATTGTATATTTCTATATATATATATATATAATATATATATTTTAATATTTAATTAATTAAATACAATAACGGCTTTAAACACGTGACATGCCTACATTTTTTTGGCCTTTTCTTTTCAATGGGCCTGCGTCAACGTCACATGACTCAGCGTCATGTGAACTAGGGTCCGCTGGTTTGGAAATAGACAAATATTCAAAGGTTTCCTTCAAAAGGCACCTTGGAATATGTTATTTTCCCCAGTTTAGACGTCTGATGGTTTGTTACGTCACTCTGAGAGACGCGCATGGACAGATTTTACAGTGACACAGCCTGTAACCTATTCTTGAAAGCAAAACACCAAGCTCATTGATTTAACGAGGCAGGGTTATTTGAAACAATCAATTAAATATGTGTGAGAGGTCATTCCTCCTCCTGAGTGTGCTTCCTATTTATGTCTAGTGTACCCCTACTGTCCACAGTCACCCCCAAACCCTCCCCATATGGATGTGGAGAATTGTTGCTACGTCCTAGTGGTGGTGGTATCATATATATGAAAGAGGGCATTCAATTATACTACAATGATCAATTAGGAGGCCGAAGCCCTAAAGGAAGTGATGCAATAGGTGACGAGGACATCAACAAGTAAGCTATAGACGTGGGGTCTCTTTTATATCATAGGGGGTCTCAAAGGATGCATACGATCATCAACCTGTGGCTCCAGCCCTACAGGAAAGGCTCAGCAAGTGCTCCATCTCGTTGCACCTCACCCAGCGGCTCGCTTGCAAGATTTTGGCCTTATTACTTATTACTCACAATTATGTATAATTGTGTCTATACTTTACTTCAAAGTGCTAACATAATGCAGTTTGCAACGGCCAAAGTATGCACGTGAGGTTTTCAAAATACATTTGTCTCCAAAACCATACAGTAAAATCACATGGTTCCTTGTGCGCTAGTAGTCAGTGCGACAATATGTAAGATCATGTGATTTACTGCAAGAAATTATGTATAATTGTGTCACTTTCATTTCACTCTCAAAATGCTAACGTAAAGCAATTTCCAACAGCCTAACTATGCCCACCAGTACTCAATTGTATTGTAGTTACTGCAATTAGAAAAGTAATGTGTTACATTACTCTGTTAGTGCTAAAAGTAATATTATTACAGTAATCATTGTACCCATCAGTAGACATTATTGGGTCATCTATCTATCTATCTATCTATCTATCTATCTATCTATCTATCTATCTATCTATCTATCTATCTATCTATCTATCTATCTATCTATCTATCTATCTATCCCTAGTGCCAGTGGAACCGCCTTGGGGATTGACCCTACCCTTGACAGACATCCTGTTAGCAACTGCCTGTCCTGGTGATAGATAAACCATCATGCATAATGCCAGCCATTGAAATAGGTTACATACATACTATACACTTTAATATACATATATATTAGTGACCATATCTCGTATATACCATCCCATCTTTTCCCCCCCCCCACACTCATTTACATGTTACTATACGGATAACTATAGTGTTTCATATCATAGATAAAACACCCTTTTTAACACTTTAACCTTCACAGACTCAAACTCTCACTCCCCCATCTAGGCATACCCCACACACGAATAACTTTACGCAGGGCAGGTGGTGCTTTATATAGCAGCTTAAGGCGGTCTCGATTTCTGCTTATACGTGACGACATGGCCTCTGGCTAGTCACTTTGCTCTCTGGGGGTAGACAACTTGTCGGTCTGATAAAATTGCTGTTCTAAGTCTCATATTGTCAGGGGTCATGGCTTTAAAGTCTACAAGCGTAGTATATTCTGAATTCATACGGCATACTAGTAGCATCGTTAAAGGAGTCTAGAAAATACTTTGTCTTACACAGAAACATCTGTCTGGCTAGCACCAAAATCTGATATTTGTCAAGAGGGTTCTTAAACAAAACCATGTTGTTTGTATTTAAGCTTATTGTTCGGCTGGTTCTACCTTGCATGAATAAATTCTGTACCAGATACATACAACTGATGTTACGTTGGTGTACATATTTGGTAAAAACATACTGAACCTCTAAATTACTGCAGGCATCATTCATCAAGTCATCAATAATGA
>NC_136952.1:19072665-19080165 GCF_949987615.1 Pollachius pollachius | reverse complement strand
GTTATTGAACTGTTAACCCGTGAACTTGGGTTATGTTTATCAGCGATAGAGATCATGACGACAGCTGATGTAACGGGAGTCCGGGCGCGTGCAGGACCGAACCGCGCTGTATGACCACTGTTCCACTGCGCATGGACAGTAAAAAGTAGCCGAGACGGTGGAGGGGTTAGAAACCAATCAATGAAAATAGGCTATTTATTTCAGGCAGCCTATTTTTTCACCCAAAAAAATTGAAAACCATGAAAGGTCCTTTCCTTTCATGAAAAAAAAATCACGTTCCCAGCGCCCCCCTGGGTTGAGAAACCATGCTCTATTGCGTTGGCCTCTTGTGAGGTCACCTGTCACACTGTATACCCTCTCTGCAAAGGCTTGAGAAGCAGTCATAGCCAACAGATCTAAAGCAAAAGGTTTTAAACTGTGATAATAAAAGTGTCACTCATTGCCAGCCTAAAGTTTGTTGCCGTGTCATCAGTGGTGGGGGGTGAAAGCACTTTATGATCTGCTGCCTTATGTTGGTTGTGGAGCTCCTATGTCTGCTTGGCCTTCTTCTGCGGCACTTTGAAAGAAACCTAAAGACGGGCTGCCTTGATGAGGATGGTGTTGCTTCTGGTGCCTCGATATTCCCTCTTCTGAATCATCTTCAGACTGATCCTCATGTTGTGTGTGTGGCAAAGTGGATTTGACCACATACTCCTCTGCCTGTATCTGCAGTTCCTGAATATTGTCATCAGCCACATCAAGGGGGGTTTCACAGATAGTAGGACTGACAAAGAAGGCAGCAGCTGAAAGTGGTGAAAACTCTTCATTTGTTGGATCCAAGAGCCAAGCAAAATGCTGCATCATGTTTATTTTCATTTTCTGCGAAAGCTGGCAAGGTCTCAGTAGCTACTGTTCTGTTCAAAGTCAGCAAGGTGGCTGGCAGATCAAAGCGGACATGGACCACCAGGAACATGGTGTCACTCTGAAGGGTTTTAGTATGTTCGGCAAAAGGCAGTAGGACATGCAACGATGTAAGCTTTTGCCATCCCAAAAAAGCTGTCCCGTCCCATGTCGTTTGCGATTTGGGAGTCTTTCAGTTTGAGAGGTCGTGTGACCATGTTGAATGTGCTTGACCAGTGTGTGGCGCAGTCATTTAGAACAAGAAGGCCACACTGGTCTTATATCCTCTGTGTTGCAAAGGATGACTTGCGTAAGAGCCTTACCACTGACCTTGCTTTATCATGGACTCTCTTGAAACTTGCCTCCTTCTACACGATGTTGTAAGTTGTGAGTGATGCACTACACTCGGTGTCCTGCCCATGTCGACATGTGGGTACCTTACCAGAGAAACAGAGCCAAATAAGCAGGAAGGGTTTCTATTTAACCCGCAGATCACACAAATGTCCCAAAATCACACAAATGCATGAATCATTATTATCAGGCATCATCATTATGATAATAATACTGCATTAATATACAGCCAATACATCCCCATTAGCATGAAGGGTTTCTATTTTAACACTCAAGATCTTATTGATGGAAATACTTTTACATATATACAGTGGAAAAAATAACAACAACAATACACCACTAGAGCAGATAGTCCCAACATTACATCACTCATATTCATGTGATCATTGACTGTCATGTAAAATAAAATGAAAACAATGGCTTCCTTACCAAAGGTCATCATCAATAGGGTCAAGGTCACTATCCATCATGGGGGAGTCGTCCTCGGAGCTGGATTCATCTTCTTCTGCTGCTGTGCGTTTAAATGCTGCCACCATATTAGTCCCATTGTCTGTTGTCACTCTAAGGATCTTCTCCTTTGGTATAACATAAATTTGTCCACACATGCTTTAATTGACAGTGCAATGTGTGTTTGGGCTACTTGTTCAAAGGCCAATAATATGTGTTCAGGTTTATTTGTTCAACACAAAAGTAGCAGCCACTTATAGCAAGGAATGAAGCTGTCAGTCCTTTTTTTTTGCAAAAGTCAGTGCCAATAGAGACTTTTCAGGCAGCAGCCAATTTCTTTTAACATTTCTGTCTTTCATCTTCATATTGTTTGTCAATTAGATTGCCTCTTGTTTTTTTTAGGAACAGTCAGATCGGCAAAGAGTGATGAAAAGCAATCCTCCGCTAATACGTCAACCCTTGTTGTTCAGCAATTTTATTTATTTTACAACTTTTATTTTGAAAACTGCTTGTAAGTAGTTTCGTATCGGAAAAGGACA
Organism: Pollachius pollachius; assembly: GCF_949987615.1. NCBI lineage: Eukaryota > Metazoa > Chordata > Actinopteri > Gadiformes > Gadidae > Pollachius > Pollachius pollachius. The sequence goes on along the minus strand of NC_136952.1, from coordinate 19,077,949 downwards.
AGGGCTTTTATTGTGAAAACTGCCTGTGCGCACATGATCATGATGAGGAGCATGTGGTTGTTAACAGAGTGTCATTCAAGTTTCTCATTGATGAAATATAACAAGTCCAGATGAAGATCCACTCTCAGTGATGAGCACCTGTCAGCTGTATATCTGTGGGTTGTAAAGGCCTACCCTACATTATCAGTTGTGGATGCACTTCAAAGCACCTGTTCAAGTTCAGTGCACTTGGTAAAGTAACAGATATATATACATAAAATATATTAACAATTAAATATATAGTTATTTGTAAACAAATCTTTACAATTTGTAATTCTGTTGTGTACATGGGGAATTCAATGATTGTAATCGTATTCATTTGGAATGAAATGTAAGTACGAATGCTTAAAAAGAGTTACAGCAATATATTTTCCATAATCCAATCCGATGGTTAAGACGTGACATAATTTCCCCGGCCCCCAAAGGTATTGGGGATTTCTTATGTGGCCCCCAAGAAAGATAATTGCCCACCCCTGACCTCAGACCATCTGATCTATCCACTCTGACGCTCCACATGCAGAACCACCTCAGGACTTTACTAAGCGGTAGGTCTCTCTGAAAGGGATTTGTTGAGATTCTCACCACATCTTAATGCATGAATAGTGCACACATTTGTGCGTGTGTGTGTGTGTGTGTGTGTGTGTGTCCTAACTGACTATCTTCATTTTATTTCTGTTCCTGTCCACCTGTCTATATCCATCTCTTCACCCACTTTTGCTCTCTCTCTATTTCTCTCTTTCTACCCATCTCTCTCGTCCTCCCTCCCTCTCTCTCTCTCTCTCTCCATAGTGTGATATCGGCACAGCAGGACACAAGTCCATCTCCCGATTGACCGACTATCTGGAGCATCTGGGGGTGGTTGTGCCGTCTCCTCCACCTTCCGTCCAGGTGGAGGTCCAATGACCGCCAGTAGATGGAGGGTAGTGGAGTGGTCCTTTATGCCCTCGTCCATCGTCTCCCGACCCCACTACCAAACTGGGAAATGTCCTTTGTAATCCCCCGTCCAAACCAAAGAATGATTCCTTATCCCAAATACTTCAAGATAAATCCCAATGCAGTCCAACAATTTCAAGACTTGATTTACAGTTTTTCCCAGTCGCTTTGGTACATTTCTCAGATCAGAATTGAAATTTGCAAAACAGTAAGTGCATTTCTCAAAACAATTTGTACAAATAGCAAAACACCATGGATTTTCATGCAAAAGCCAGTCTCTTGCTAAAATTCTTAGTTCGTTTCTCAAAAGTAAATATCTGTGTCAATGAACATGTCAGTGCCATCGCAATGACAAGTCCTTGTGTCATTGTGTACGGATAAGACAGTCAAATTGCTTAGTCATGTCGTCAATATAACAGTGTACTCTGGAGGGATGTTCTGATGTAAACTATGGCTAAAGTTTTGATGACAATTATTGTAAATTGTAAGTTACACCTTAGTGTATGTGGGAGATTGATTGCAAGAGACTCGACAAGATTCACATTTACACTTTGACTGTTTGTACTGTAATTTGTTGACAGACCATGTCATTGCTAGAAATGTGAACATAGGAAAATCTCCTTAGGGTAAACTGTACATGCATTGCTGTAGAAATTACAGTGCAGTCTTCCTACACCTCCTGACGTTCCTGTCTGTTGGGCCACAAATTCTAATTCTCACGCAGCCTCACTCCTCTTCCTCTTCCTCTTCTTGACCCCGTCCAATTCCTTGTCCTTCCATTGTCAGACAATGTAAAATTGTGTTGTGCTCCAGCTATATACTTGCCAGATCATGGTTCAGGAGATGAACCTTTGAGCTATTTCAGTAAACTGGTTGATCGTTGGTTGATCAAACACTTCACACATTTCCCTTCTTTAGAGAAAGCAATTTACCAATTCAGGACAGATTTAGAAAAAAAGTCTAATGGAAATGTATAGAAATATGCTTGACATATTAGGACAACTTGTTCAACCATTTTGCATGTAAAGACTTATTAAATGAACTAATGCCTAATTGTTGTGGGGGATTATTCAATAGAGACCCATTACAATACATTTTGATCAACATGACATAAGCAATTGATAATGTAGGAAAGAGCAGAGAATTGTACATAATCATTTGCATGAATGTACCAAAGCATTTGCAACTTGTTCAAAGAAATGAGAAACTGCTTTTTTGATGTGCACAAGTGACACAATGATGTGAAGATTGAACAGGTCGTTTTGATTATTTCAATTCTGATCTGAGAAATGTACCAAAGCGACTGAGAGAAACTGTAAAACAGTAGAAATGTATAGTCTAATGTCAAACGTTTTGGGGATTAGTTTAGCCACAACATATACTTTACAACTGTTTTTATTTATATTGGCCCTCTCCCACATAGGTATTGTGTTGACCTCTGACCCGTCACCCTCATTTATTTGATTTCTGACTCTCCTGTCGTCCACTTCCAAACACGAACACCCCAACCCGCAGAGCCTCTCTGTGGTCCAAACGAAACCCAACAAACTCCTTGTGTTCCTTTAATATTACAGAGCTTTATTCACATCTGGAGGAATGAATGGAACAAGTTTGTACATACGTGTAAATAGGTTGCTTACGGAAAGAAAACAAAATCTAGAGTAGTAGACCCTACTTTTCTGAATGGGACTCAGATGGAAACGTAGTATTTTTCCATTGTTTCGTTTCAGCAGACAGACAGACAGGCAGACAGACAGACAGACAGACAGACAGACAGAGCTCAGTGCAGAAGCAGAACCAAAGTTTTTATCTCAATGTCCAGAAAGCTGTCTTTGGTTTCCTTTGCATCCATTTAGAAACAAATAAAAACTGCTAGAAATATTTTTTTTTACTTTTGTGATGATTTTTATAACAGAAAGACAAATCTATTTTTTAATTGATTGTTATCATAAACTGCTATCATTTACCACCTGTTGATAATGTTGCTACTATTCAACAAAGAAACAGGTTGTGAATCACGTATTAACAACAGGATAAAATGCTACAGCGTGAGGAAACCACTCATTCACACAAAACAAAATAAAAATAAATGTCAATAAATAAAGTCTTGTTTTAGTCTGTAGTTCATTTGGTCCCGTTGGTTCTATCCAATTGGCCGCCGCTGCAGTACCTTCCATCCTTCTTCGAGTCCAAGCTCTGCCCCCCCGCCGGGCCCCCTGCAGGGCCACGGGCCGACAGGGCGGTCAGGGAGGGCCCCTTGTCCTGGAGCAGCTCGCTGAGCGTGTTGATGTAGATCTGCGCCATCTGGAGGGTCTCTGCCTTGGAAAGCCTCCGGTCGCTCTCCGGGACGACGCTCCGCAGACGGTCGAATGCCACGTTCAGCCCGAGCATCCTCCTCCTCTCACGAGCGTTGGCCGCGAGACGGCGTCGCCTCTGCGCGCGCTCCAGCCCGCCCCTGTCCGGCTCCAGGTACCGCAGGGCCCCCAAGGCCCCCACCGGTCCGATCCTTAGCTCCACCACAGCGCCCGGCGCGTCGCGGTGTCCGCCGCCGGGACCCCCTTGGCGCTCCTCCCGTGCCCTCTCCTCCCGGGCCCGCTCCTCGCCCAGCTGCATCAGCGCCTGGAGGCTGGAGGAGAGCCCCGCGGCTCCGGAAAGACCCAGCGACACCTTACAGCGGCACGGGCTCCTGGCGCCGGGGGCCGGGTCCTTGGAGACGTAGGGCGGGAAGAGAGCTCCGCGGCTCAGCGGCATGGCTGCGGTGCGACACCCTCAGAGGTCCGACTACAGACCAGGAACTTCACCAACACCTGCTCTGGAACAGGACCTAACCCAACACCTGGTATGGAACAGGCCGAAGAACTTCAAGTGGAGGTCGGGATGTGTTTGGTGGGTTGGGCAGCAGCGCATTGAATTTATTCAAATGCGCGCAAAAGCGCAAAAAGGGGGGGGGGGGATTTGTTGGATTCTGCTGGGGCGTGGTGAGGGTCGTGTGCTCCTATAATGAACTCGGCCAAAGAGCCACTGCCTGATAAAACCGCGACGGGAGGTCCATTAACCAAGTTCATCAAAAGGGGATTAGCCGCGTCTCACTGAACGGCCATGGATAGGGAGGGTATTCAAACACTGAGAGGGAGGGTCTTCAAACACTGAGAGGGGTGTCCTTCAAACACTGAGAAGGAGGGTCTTCAAACACTTACCGTCTTTACAGACAATATTGATTTGATACAAAGTTAGATGATGGATGGTTGGGTTATGAGCCCTAATATTTGAAAGGGGTTGAATACGACCCTTAGTAAATATTTTTTATTTTTTGTTAACTTTTTTTAGTATAATGCCAAATGGTGGAACCTTTAATTGGAATTTAATTTTTCTCTTATTCATGCGATGTGCCTTCCTCCCAGAGGTCTGATAGGCCTGGTGACCAGTGACCAGAGGTCTGATAGGCCTGGTCAGGGCCGTTTCAAGGAATTTGGGGGCCCCAGGCAAGACTTCCGAGCCGGGAATTTGGGGGCCCCAAGCAAGACTTCCGAGTGGGGGGGGGGGGGGCGTACTACAGTGAGAGCTTCAATGCTCTATCAATTAATCGCCTGTCCCCTCCCTTGTCCGTTCCATTTGGGAACATGTTTGGTAAACATGGTTTATTTCGCTTGTTTCATATCATTTAATTAATTAAGGGCGCCACCAGAGGGCGCCCTCAACACATTTGCCACCCTAGGACTAGGTCGCCTATGCCGATCGCCGATCCCTTTGTCGTTGCATTTTATCCATAACCAGTCGTTGTCTTGGGGCCCCGGGCCAGCTCGGGCCCCAAGCAATTGCTCGGTTTGCTTGCCTTCTCGCGGCGGGCCTGGGCCTGGTGACCAGTGACCAGAGGTCTGATAGGCCTGGTGACCAGTGACCAGAGGTGACCAGGGGATCACTGATCTGACCTCACGGTAAGGGTAAAGACTAAATGTTAAAAAAAAACTCAGTTACGACTCCAAACCTCAACTCTTGCCCCAAAAAAGTTGCGCGAAGATGAGTGACAGTAATTGGCCCCATATCCGCTGCGCGCGATCTAATCCGATCCAATTTAATCGGATTCAGCGGCGTGTCGTGACTTCCGCAGCGGGGGGTCCCGCGGGCTTCTGTCTCTCATCGTCCACCGTTCTGCCAAGTATTCTGGCTTTAAAAAGACCCAGCATGTCCATAAACAAACAGACGGATGGGCATGGTTATGAAACATAATAGAGCCCATACTGCCATCAGGAGCCGTGCTGAGCTGCACCGCATTGGATTTATCTCCACATTCTGGAACACGCGGAAAGTGTGT
>NC_136952.1:18990165-19067665 GCF_949987615.1 Pollachius pollachius | reverse complement strand
GAAGACATGTAGCCTGGGCCATGCTAATAAGCTAGCAGGGAGCTAACCACTGTAGCCTGGGCCATGCCATAAGCTAGCAGGGAGCTAAGTACTATAGCCTGGGCCATGTACATAAGCTAGCACTACTATAGCCTGGATCAAGTTCGTAAGCTAGCAGGGAGCTAACTACTGTAGCCTGGATCACGATCATAAGCTAGCAGGGAGCTAACTACTGTAGCCTTGGCCATGTTCATAAGCTAGATGGTAGCTAAATACTGTAGCCTTGGCCATGTTCATAAGCTAGATGGTAGCTAAATACTGTCGCCTGAGTCATGTTCATAAGCTAGATGGTAGCTAAATACGGTTGCCTGGGACATGAGACAAGGTGTGTGTAGAGAAGGAGAGTGGGCGAAGAAGAAGCCAACCACATCAAAGGTCCACGTGGCACCCCAGGGGGCGGTGTTGTGTGGATGGTGATGCATGAGCAGCCTCAGGGGGGCTGAGGGGGAAATAATAATTACACAGACTTCATGAATCCGATCATAACGTTCTAAGATGGGTGTTTGTTATTAAAGATCTGCATCATAACCGATGAGCTGTGAGACAGGATGTTTCATCGTCCGTCACTTAGAGATTGGGTTTTAATTTCCACTTTGAGTTGGTTGGATGGCAAAGAGCTCCTGGAGGATGGACTCTCCTCAGGCTGTCAGACCTTCAGGGCCGTTCAGCTGGGCACACCGTCAGACGCCTCTCTCAGGAGAACATCTCTTCCCTCATTCAATACAATAAACACAGACAGCCATACATTAAAGTAAAACCAAACAACAATGACAGCATGAAGACACCTCCTTCAATACCAACAGGCAAGATACCCACAGACAAAGTAGTCCTGTTAAACACACAAACCTTCCGGAGGATCACAGACTGCTGTCCAACAGACTACAGACACATTAATCTCTTCAACTGCCACAAAATCTTGTTTTCACAAAAAATGATTAGAAACAGGTTCATCACAGACGTGCATAAACTGAATTCATCACATGTAAAAACCAATAAACCAACCGATATATTATCTATTAGATAGATAATATATTGACCCTAACCCTATAGACCGACCCTAACCCTGACCCCTGATTCTAACCCTGACACCGACCATAACACTGACCCTAACACTAACCCTAAAACTGACCCTAACCCTGACCCTAACACTGACCCTAACCCTAACACTGACCCTGACCCTAAAACTGACCCTAACCTTGACCCTAACCCTTACAATGACCCTGACCCTAGCATTGACCCTAACCCTAACACTGACCCTGACCATAACAATGACCCTAACCCTAAGATTGACCCTACCACTGATCCTAATACTGACCCTGACCCTACCACTGATCCTAATACTGACCCTGACCCTACCACTGACCCTAACACTGACCCTAACACTGAGCCTAACATTGAACCTAACACTGACCCTTACACTGACCCTAATACTGACCCTAACGGTGACCCTAACACTGATCCTGAGCCTAAGATTGACCCTACCACTGACCCTAATACTGCCACCAACACTCTAACACTGACCCTTACACTGACCCTAACACTGACCCTAAAACTGACCCTGACCCTAACATTGACCCTAACATTGACCTTAACACTGATCCTAAAACTGACCCTAACACTAACCCTTACCCTGACCCTTACACTGACCCTGACCCTGACCCTAACACTGACCCTAACACTGACCCTTACACTGACCCTAACACTGACCCTAATACTGACCGTAACACTGACCCTAACCCTGACCCTTACACTGACCCTAACACTGACCCTAACCCTGACCCTAACACTGACCCTTACACTGACCCTAACAGTGACCCTAATACTGAACGTAACACTGACCCTAACCCTGACCCTTACACTGACCCTAACACTGACCCTGACCCTTACACTGACCCTAATACTGAGCCTTACAGTGACCCTGACCCTAACACTGACCCTGACCCTAGCATTGACCCTAACACTGACCCTAATATTGACAGTGACACTGACCCTAATATTGACCCTGACCCTAATATTGACCCTAACACTGACCCTAACACTGACCCTGACCCTAACCCTGACCCTAACACCGACCATGACACTGACCCTGACCCTAACCTTGACCCTAACACCGACCCTGACACTGACCCTGACACTGACCCTAACATTGAGCCCTGACCCTAACACTGACCCTAACACTGACCCTAACATTGAGCCCTGACCCTAACACTGATCCTGACCTTAAGATTGACCCGACCACTGACCCTAATACTGCCTCCAACACTCTAACACTGACCCTTACACTGACCCTAATACTGACCCTGACCCTAACACTGACCCTAACACTGACCCTTACACTGACCCTAACACTGACCCTAATACTGACCCTGACCCTAACACTGACCCTAACCCTGACCCTTACACTGACCCTAGCACTGAGCCTTACACTGACCCTAACCCTGACCCTAACACTGACCATAACACTGACCCTGACCCAAACACTGACCCTTACACTGACCCTAATACTGACCCTTACACTGACCCTAATACTAACACTGACCCTGACCCTAGCATTAACCCTAACACTGACCCTAATATTGACCCTGACACTGACCCTAATATTGACCCTGACCCTAATATTGACCCTAACACTGACTCTGACCCTAACCCTGACCCTAACACCGACCCTGACACTGACCCTGACCCTAACCCTGACCCTAACACCGACCCTGACCCTAACATTGAGCCCTGACCCTAACACTGACCCTGACCCTAACACTGACCCTAACATTGAGCCCTGACCCTAACACTGACCCTGACCCTAACACTGACCCTAACATTGAGCCCTGACCCTAACACTGACCCTAACACTGACCCTGACCCTAACACTGAGCCCTGACCCTAACACTGACCCTTACACTGATCCTGACCCTAACACTGAGCCCTGACCCTAACACTGACCCTAACACTGATCCTGACCCTAACACTGACCCTCCCACTCCGGGGGCGGGCCCTGCATCTGCTGCCATCTTGGGCGTCATTTCTTGGAGAACGTCACAGAGCTACACCGTAGAGCTCCCTCACATTAGAACTGACTGCTGAATAGGCTCAATTATGGACAGAAAGTAGTGACAAATGTCAGTGTGTTTGGTAGCAAGAGTAATTAAGAACAAAAATAAGTAATTATGTAATTATTCTCTTATTTCAGGAATTAGTTGTGAACTGTTAGGACTATATATGTGAGGACTATATATGCATCACTAGGTTGTACACGGATTATTTGGTACTGCTGAGATGGTTAGGCTACATGAGGCATGTACAGTATGTCCTGACTTTAGATGAGCTCACATAAAGACTTAAATAATGCCTTCACACTACCTGATCAATCCAACCCGCTAATGGGGACATAGTCTTCCCTTATGCACGCTCACACAAATACTTAACCAAGGCTTTTTATCTACCTGAACTAATCCTGAATTTTAGAATTATTAAGTGTTTATTAAGCATTAATAACACATTGTAAATTGTTTGTAAATTGTAACTTACACTTTTATAAATGATCTGATAGACCATTATCTAATTCAAATACTAATTCATAATTATTCTCTTGAATAATTTCATTGGTCATAATCATAACTGATTATGATCAGTTGATTACTATATGAACAATGCTTCATAAATGGGGGATTCCCTATTAACTACCTCTTTATTAATGTTTAAAAGTTATTCTAAAGTGTTACTGTGTTTCTTTGTCATCCTGGTGTTGTGATAGAAATATCCATGTTGTTTCCGTTTAGTCATAAAAAGCTTTGTTTCCTATTCCTTGTACTGTCTAGCCATCCTACCTGTTCCTAGTGTCATCTAAATGCTAACCTTAGACCCTGGGGTAAACCGGTCACAAGGGAGAAGGCATCCCCTTATGCATTCTTCTGCTTGATGAGAACACAGGCAACTCTGTCTTGGGTAAACATTACCTGATCTGATTATTTACATATGCATTGTGGGGAGGATGTGAAATTGTTTAAAGGTCCCATGGCATAATGTGACTTTATGAGGTTTTCTAACAATAATATGAGTTCCCCTGGCCTGCGTGGTCCCCCAGTAGCTAGAAATGGCGTTAGGTGTAAAAAGAGCACTAAGGATCCTGCTCTGCCTTTGAAAAAACAAAGCTCAGATGCGCCAATTGGAATTCTCCCTGTATGCCGTCATACAGGGACATGTTACCTCCCCTTTCTCTGCCCTGCCCGCCCAGAGAATTTGGCCCGCCAATGAGACAATGAGCTACGACCTAATGAGCGCCACATGTGTGTGTGTGTGTGAATACACACACTGTAACGCAAGTTTTGTACACTTCTTTGTTATTTGGATAACCGTTCTGCTGTTATTGTTATGGCACACAACACGCAACATAAGGTAAGGTTTGCGTAAAGCTCCCATTTGGTGAAAAGACCAGACTGCGTCGAGTTCTCTGAGGTCTCTGGTACTTCCACAACGAGACTCGTAGTGGGGGTTATCTCGGCCATGGTTGAGAAGGAATTGGGGGAAAGGAACTTTGGCTTTGACTACCTAAAGTCAAGATTGAACCGTGACATGGAGGAGAAAGGGATTGTTGCCCGGGATTGTCTCCCATCTGAGCCCCGCTGCCGGTCGGTGGGGGTGGTGCCCTGTGGCGGCGTTACCCCGTTATCATTAGCTTTTGGCCATGATAATATATATTATATTATATAGATATCTATATATTATATTATATTATTTAGTTATAGAGTTCCAGGATCCCGCCGGAGCACCCAGATTGTTCGAGAATATTTACAGAACACGGCCAAAAGCTGTGTGCGCCTCCGGATGATATTATGAATCCGAGCCATTTCTACTGGCTCGGATGTTTATCTACTGTAAACACTAGCGCATGGTACCGTGGCTGCAACCTGCTCAGGGCCACACCCCCACCCCCCACCTTGACCCGCCTCTAAAAAACAGCACGTTTGTGGAAAGCTCATTGTGGGACTGGCTCGTAGTGGCTGTAATTCTGCACCAAGGCTGAATTTCTTTAACATCTTCAAATACTGTATTAAGGGCCCACTAACACCTATATATAAGCATCCATAAAGTAGCATGCCATTGGACCTTTAAGTAGCTCTGCCTAACTGTATTCTGGACTCACAGTCTAGTGTATGCATACATCAAATGGGTTAATTGTCTACAACTATTGTCTGTTTTTTGCATTTAGAAGTCTCATCTGTCCTAGGCGCAATACCTCTTAAAGAAATTGCCACGACAGTGTGTTGGCATTAAATAAATGAGCCTACATACAGGTCACATTATGAATCCCTAGCAGATCGCTGGAGACCACCATACATTGGTCTCTAACTGCTGTCGGGTAGAACACGCTTGGCCGTATGGGCCAGTGGTGGTCATATCTGCAGGGCTGGCTGGTAAACAACCATGGACAGAACCGGGCAAGGGACACATGGCCAGGGCTTCCTGGAAGACGAGCTATTATATCTCAATGGGACCTTCCTGTATAACTAAATAAATAAAATTAAATAAAACATGCATACACAAGGGGATGTCAAAGTTGTCTCTCGCAGCGTATCAAAAATAATTCAGTGGGGTTTTCATGAGGACATATGCGTCAGTACTCGGGTGAGTGCAACTAACCGATACGACTTTGGAAAATAAAGTCGTTGGAAAGTTTCCAGCGATTGGCACTCACAGGTGACTTTACAACTTCATCTTTCTTGTGGCTGTGGGTGATTGGTGTTGTGCTTTCATGTTGTGTCAGGTTATGGGAGACGGTGCAAGCTGTTCAGGGACAGATGTGTAGATCTGCAGTAACAGAGACAGGCCAAGAGCTCCTTAGTCACTCTTCACCCCTACCACCATCTGTGTGGCCCCATGGCTCCCCATCTGAAGCTTCACTCTGCTCCTCAGACTGTTTATATGTTGCACAATAAACAGTGATTTGTAGCAGCTAAAACAGATTATATGTAATCTGATATATATGATATATATATAATCTATCTTTCTGTATGAACTACAGAAGTCACAGAGTTTCAAGTTCTAGGAGTTCTAGAGTTTCAGATTCTAGGAGTTTCAACTACTTTGAGAGCCATCCAGTTAACAGGCTTGCACTGTAGCAGATAATGGAGTACCGAGGCCAGCCGATGTCCTGGTTCTCTGTTTGCCCGCTCTGCTCTTGGGAAACCAGCGACCACATGCAGGCCCGCTGCTAAGCTTTTGGAGGCCCTAAGCATAATTTGTCATAAATTGGTCAGGGAGCCCCCCGCCCCCACACTTGTCATCTGAGAATATCAAAATAACAGCCTCAACAACAGCACCATTAGTAATATGTAAAGTAATATATAAATAATATATAAGTAATATATTAAACTTTCTAAGCAGCAGCCTTACCATATAATAACAACTGCAGGCTCCAAAGGCAAGGCAAGGCAACTTGAAAACACTTTATAATAAGGTGCCATAATAAATAGCAAACTAGTCATTACCTAACCCTTTGTTAATATTTGTTATTTGTTACTAAAATATCTATTTGGCTCAAGTTAATAGTATTTTCATCAATCAAATATTAGTTGTTTGCATAACCCTAACACACAACCCTAACCCTAACCCTAACACACAAAACTATTAACTTGTGCCAGATATTTTAGTAACAATTAACAAATATTAACAAAGGGTAAGGTAATGACTAGTTTTCTATTTATTATGGCACCTTATTATAAAGTTTTACCGGCAACTTTATTTATATAGCACTTTTCATACACAAGGCAGACTCAAAGTGCTTCACAGAAAAACATTGTCATACAATAAAGTAAAATAAAAAAAAAATTATAGAAAAGAAAACATATGCAAAAAATTTGTAAAATAAAGGTAAAGTTAAAAAAGCATTTTAGCAAGTGTAATGTGTTTAAGATCAGATCAACAGTCTCTCTGGTGCCCACGTCGGGACTCCAACCCGACCTAAAGGAACTTGGTCCTTTTTCTGGGACTCCAACCCGGATTCTAGGACTCTAAACCAGACAGAACTCGGGTCTCAAACCCTTCAAAGTTACCCACGTCAGGACTCCAACCCGACCTAAAGGTTGGTCCTTTCTCTGGGACTCCAACCCGACCTAAAGGAACTTGGTCCTTTCTCTGGGACTCCAACCCAGATTCTAGGACTCTAACCCAGACAGAACTTTCTCAGATCATGTATCTCTCTGGTAAAAATAGAAAATAAAGGCAAAGTTAAAAAGGAATTTGAAAGCATTTTTAGAAAGTGCAATGTATTTGAGATTTAGCAGAAAGCTAAAGCAAACATAAGTCTTCAGTCTTGTTTTAAAGTGGTCAGAGTTGGGGCAAGTCTTAAATCCTCAGGGAGTTTATTCCAGCTATTTGTTGCATACTAACTAAATCCTGCTTTCCCATGTTTAGTGTTTACTCTGGGTGTCACGACTCAACAGCCCTCCAGGACTGCAGAGGGCATTGAGGAGTCGGCACAAGGCCAGCTCAGCTGAGCTGGTGATGAAGTGAGCGGCCATGTTTAAATTCTACCCCACATGGCTTGTCAGTGCTCATTCATGGTTTGCATGCTACAGGTGCTACTTCTCTTGTGAACTTCTCTTGGGAATTACATTGGAACTTTGGATACGCTAACTCTTCACTTGACCCTGCTCGCCTCGACTTTGGATTTTGGATTGCGCTTTGGACTGTTCGTGTGGACTCTCTTTGGATTACCCTATTGAACCCTGCTTGTCCCTGACCTTCCCTTTGTCTTGCCCTGTCTGGCTGCGTTGCTACGCTGATTGAACTCTGTGCTTTGACCTGGACTGTGCCCTTGACTATGCTTTGGATCTACCTTGGAATGTACTGTAATCTAACTAACTTTACCTTTGCCCTTAACCTTATATGAACTCTAAGTGAACTCTTACATGAACTCCCACTCTTAGTGGGAGCATGTAGATGTTGAATAAAGAGGACCCTTGTGGGACTCAACATGTAACGTTGGTTGATTCTGATACAAAGTCGCCAATAGAAACAAGAAGTTCCTATTTTGTAGGTAGGACCTGAACCAATTTAAGACTGTGCCTGAAAGCCCCACCCAGTTTTCTAATCTGTCCAAAAGTATTGTATGGTCTACAGTGTCGAATGCAGCACTGAGGTCTAGTAGCATTAGTATTGACGTTTTGCCAGAGTCTGTGTTAAGACGGATGTCGTTTACAACTTTAATAAGGGCGGTCTCAGTGCTGTGCAGGGGTCGAAATCCTTGGATTGGAAGGTGTCATAGCAACCAGTTGATGCCAAGAAGTGATTAAGTTGCTGGAGGACAACTTTCTCAATGATTAAAAATATGAAGGGTAGATTTCATATTGGTCTGTAGTTGTTAATAATAGAGGCATCTAGGCTCCGCTTTTTTAAAAGGGGTTTAATAACTGCAGTTTAAGACTTTTGGGCAATTGGCTGATTGGAGAGAGTTGTTAACTATTTGCAATATGTCTATTGCTAGGCAGTCGAAAACATTCTTAAAGAGGTTGGTAGGTAAAGCATCAAGGCAACAGGTGGATGGCTTTAGTTGTTTCAATGTTTCCACAAGAGTTTTAGACATTTCTTTGACATTAAAGCATGTCATCATTGCCACATTACTTTTGCCTGAACAGGGTGGTAGTCCAACACTTTTGTTTGAAGTGGAGATATGGATGGCATGTCTGATGCCTTCAATTCTATCAGTATAAAATGCTGCAAACATTGCATTTCTGCATGGAATGGAGATCAGGTGGAATTTGTGTTGGGGGGTTGGTCAGCCTGTCAACAGTTGCAAATAGTGTTTTTGCATTATTAGTATTGGTTTTAATGATATTGGAGAAAAATGTTTCTCCAGCACTTTTTAAGTCTAAATTGTAGGCACGGAGGCTCTCTTTATAGATGTCATGGTGAATATGAAGTTTTGTTTTATGCCAGATGCGTTCAACCTTCTGGCATTCTTTTTCTGGGCTGTTACAAAAGTAGCTTTTCTCCAGGGTGCCAAATTTTCAAATTAAAGTTTTCGACAAGATCATCAGCAGAACTTGTGTTGAGAGGTGGTAGCAAGTAGATGGCCTTTTTAAAAAGTACATTAGAATGTTCATTGATTTACCGCTTTTTGACTGTATTTGATTTTGTCTGTATGTCGGTAGTAAAATATAAATTAAAGAAAACAAAAAGGTGGTCAGACAGTGAAGGATCAGTCACAGAGATATCAGAAAGATTGAGGCCCTTTGTGATATCCAGGTCTAGAGTGTGCCCCTTACAATGAGTAGCCTCTTTCAAATGTTGAGACAGTTCAAAGTGTCCAAAATGGTAAAAGGTTTTTTTGCACACAAAAAAAAGTCAATTATAACTAGAAAAAAAATGTAGAGATGCTAAAGAATAATTCTGTTAAGTCATCGAAAAAAACTGCTGAGTATGTGGGTGGCCTGTAAATGATTTATATGAGAACTCTGGGGGAGCATTTCAATAGAGCACAAAGGAATGGTGGGAAATCACCAAATAACATGTTTTCCCTGAAATACATTTTTAAATATAGCAGCGACCCCTCCACCTCTTTTTCCAGATCTACATACATCAAAAAAGTTTTGGTTGGGAGGAGCTGTCTCTATTAGATTGCACTGTGGTTGCACTGTTAATTTGTTACAGCCATGTTTCAGCTAAAAACATAAAATCCAGTTTAGAAGTGGTAATAAAATCATTAACTAAAAATGATTTGTTATTAAGAGACCTAACATTGATTAGACCCATCCGGATGGTGTTGTTGATAGGCTTTAAGGTTGTATTTGGAGGCAATAGGTATGAGATTTGTGAGCTTAGCAGTGTGTCTATGTTTCCCTTTGTTTACTCTCTTAGTGTTTACAGCAGGAATGCAAAAGTTGCCATGTTTTGATGTAGGCAACCTTGGGTTCAGCAGATTATGTGAAACTTCCTTTATACTGTGTCTACGGCTGAACCCTTTTTTGTCTCAGTAATACTCAGGACTACTATCAGTACAGGGGGGGGCTCCCTCCGCTTGGGTGTTATCAGCCTGTGGCCATGACGTGGCGATGCTATCATTGACACAGATGCAAGTTTGATGCCGACATATTTCAGTTTCTTAAATTTAGCTGGAAAATCACAAAGGGAGGAGCCAAAGGAGCTGGGAGCTATGGGAGAGATGAGGCTGGAGGTCATCATCGATGGAGGGCAGAGGAGGGGGGCCGTTCCTCTCCAAGCCAGCATCAGCGATGGGGGAAGGCATGGTGTCGATGGCGTTTTGAGCCTAACCTGTTTGGTTGTAGGCCATCTGCTCTGGAAAGATATTTACGCCCCCAGAACAATTTAAAATTTTCAATAAAGCTCCTTCCTCTTTCACTGCAGACTCTGGAAAGCCATGTATTCAGAGTCCACTGATGAATGACTTAATGTGTATTTTGTCCAGTGTGTCCAATAGGTCAGTTTTATCCCTCTTCAGAAGTTCTGACTGTTCTCTTCGAATATCATTAAGATGAATGACAATAATTATTCACATGAATAAGGTATAAAAGTCATCAAAGCAAACAAACATACTCACACACAACTATTTTCCACAGACCCAAAAACTACCTCAAAGTGCAGTATTGTACTTATCAAAATATTTTCCCTACACTATGCAGTGCTTCTGCATTCTCAGCCGCTGCAGGCGGCTTTACAAACGTGAACAACAACTTTTCCTGACAATTAAATTGCTAATGAAGTCATCATAATACACCCTATGTGTCACAACTTCAGCAAGGCTTTAGTTTTTCATTTGTCGGTTTCCTGTTTTGCCACACTAACTCATGTCATTTCAGACTCTGCCACTCCCTCCTTTCTGCATTACCTGCTGTTTTCATTCACCTGGCCTGCCCCACCCCCATACTCGCCTGCTCCTCATCAGCTAATCAGCCCCTCAGTATATGTACCGGTCCATTTCCCTCAGTTCTTTGCCAGATT
Source organism: Pollachius pollachius (assembly GCF_949987615.1). NCBI lineage: Eukaryota > Metazoa > Chordata > Actinopteri > Gadiformes > Gadidae > Pollachius > Pollachius pollachius. The sequence goes on along the minus strand of NC_136952.1, from coordinate 19,056,670 downwards.
GTCTAGCGTGTTTACCTAGCTTTCCCGCGTCTCCTCATTCTGATCCTGAACCTGCCTGCTCGTGTATTGACCTGCCTTTTTGGACTTTGGACCTTCCTTTTTGCCTGTTCCTACTGGAATGACCTGCCTGTTTGGACTTTGGACCTTCCCTGTTGCCTGCTTCTACTGGATTTGTTTGCTACACGGATTGACTACCTGGTTTGACCTCTGCTTGGAATAAACACTGTTTCTTCACCTGAACTGTTCCTCTTGTCGTGTAATTGGGTTCTCGTCTGCCATTTGGTGAAACCTGACAGTACAATCTGGCCAAAAATGAACCCAGCCGACATGGATAAAATGAATCAAGAAATGGCAGCTAAAGCTGCTGCTCTACACCATCATGAGAAGCAATTCACCGCTATGGAGGTGGCTTTCCGGGAGGCTTCTGCACGCCACAACCAACATTTGGAGACTCAGAGGTCAGCTCCAGCAGCTCATGCAGGCCAGTCGACCGCCAGCGGTTTCCCCTCCCACTGCCCCGGGTCCAGAACCCCGCTTAAATGCTCTGGAGCACTTATCTGGAGCTCCAGATACCTGCTGCTCTTTTCTGACTTTGTGCAAGTTGACCTTTGAACTTCAGCCTCTCACATATCCCACTGAGAGGTGAAGAGTGGCTTTCATGATCACCCAGCTTACGGGGCAGGCTCGGGACTGGGGCACTGCTGAGTGGGAGAAGCAGTCGGCTTTCTGTTCTTCTGTGACGGCCTTCTCTGAGGGTATTCGGAAGGTGTTTGACCATGCTACCCCTGGTCGAGAGGCTGCTCGTGGACTGTTGAACCTGGTTCAGGGGAGCCGGAGAGTGACCGATTATTCCATTGAGTTCCGGACACTTGCTGCGGAGAGTGACTGGAACACTTCCTCCCTGACTGACGCTTTCTACAACGGCCTTTCTGATGATATCAAGGATGAACTGCCGCATCGATGGACGTCTCCAAGAAAGGAGACGAGAGAGAGCGCTGACCAGTACTCCCCGGAGCTTTCCACGTCCTCCAGCGTCACCTACGACTTCAATGTTTTCTCCTCCCGTCAGTGCCCCTAGAGACCCGGTTGAGCCCATGCAACTTGGCCGGACCAGGCTGTCAGCTGCTGAACGACAGCGGCGCCAAAGGGAGAACTGCTGCATGTACTGCGGGCAGGGAGGTCATTACGTGTCTTCCTGTCGAGTAAAAGACAGGGCTCACCAGGAATCCAGAGGGCGCTGATGAGCCGTATCATGAACTCTGAAATGCTCTCTCGTGCACTACTTCACACCCAGCTCAACTGTAATGGACAATCAAACACTGTCTCCGTCCTCATTGACTCCGGGGCCAACACCAACCTTTTGGATCGTGGTCTTGCCATGCAGCTGGGTATTAACCAGGAACCCTTGGTCAAGCCTATCGAGGCTACTGCTCTGGATGGGCACTAACTGCACAGTTACCCACCGCACTGTTCCTCTTCATCTGGGCATATCAGGAAACCACTCTGAATCACTTACCTTTCACCTGATAAATGCTCCTCAGCAGCCAGTCATACTGGGGTTTCCTTGGTTAGTAAAACATAATCCACATATTGACTGGAGGACTGGTTCCAGTCTACAATGGAGTGAACATTGCCATGCGGTCTGTCTGAAATCTGCTTTGTTATCTGCCTTCAACACCTCTTCCTCTAATAAGCTCTCAGGTGTTCCATTCGAGTACTTTGACTTAAAGGAGGTGTTTAACAAAGTACATTTAAGCGTTCTAGTCCCATTGTTGACCGTAGATATGTTTTAATGAGTTTCAGTTTAGAAAAACTGCGCTGAGAAAGGCTGCTACACCTCCGATGCGAAAAGACGAGAGCTGGGGACTCTTTTTATATATAAGGTTAAAAACATGTAATTTGCCCGAATTGAGTGATAGAGTAAACAATTAAGGAAAAACAACGGTGGGCCTGTTCATAACTAATTTATATATTTTGTAATTTAATAATGTAATAATCATGACTTTAACAACTTTAAATTTGGGGGCCCTACGTGCTCTGCATACTCTGTGTATGGGGAGCGGTGGCCCTGACTGCATGGATCAGCAGGGGCCCCTTCATCAAATCACAGCAGGTAAGAGGCATATGTTCATGATGTGGTTGTGTGCGGCTGTGCCATAACCAGCCATTGCTCCACAGAAACATGGCTGCCTGTGCTGCATGTTTCAAACGAGGTGCGTTTTAAGCTTTGCTTTAATAGCTCAACAGAGTCAGCTTCCCTGACTACAGGTGGCAGACTATTCCATATGAAGAGGGCTCGACAGGCAAACGCTCTCTGTCCAGCGGATTTCTTTGTAACCTTTGGTAGCGAAAGAAGGCCAGCTCCCGAAGACCGGAGAGGCCATGAAGGACTATAAGGAATGATGAGGTCCTTCAGGTAGGATGGAGCTAATCCATGCAAGGCTTTATAGGTTAGCAGTAGCATCTTAAAATCCGATCTGGCAGTTATTGATATCCAGTGCAAAGAGGGGAGAATAGGGGTGATATGATCAAACTTTCAGTAGTCTAGCTGCAGCATTCCGTACAAGCTGAGGACTTCTCGTGATAAAGTTATGAATGAACAATGAATTACATATGATATAAATGTGTGATTCAGTGTCTCTGCATCTGCTGTAGATAACATTGGTCCGATTTTTGCAATGTTTCTAAGATAGAAAATTTTAATTCTAGTTATATTTCTAACATGTTGGTCAAAGCACAGCAGAGGGTCAAACAAAACACCAAGATTTCTGAGCCATGCACTCTGCGGGACGGCCAAGCCATCCAAAAACAGTGAGACCGTCTCAAATTTTCTCTGGTGCCATTTTCAGCCGATATTTATCAGCTCTGTCTTCCCAGTATTAAGCTGCACGAAGTTCTGTGACATCCAACCCTTCACTGCAGCCAGACAGTACTCAACCTTCTGGATGTGTGCTGAGTCCATTGATTGAAAAAAGAGTTGGGTTTCATCCCCAAAGCAATGGAAGCAAATTCAAAAGCTGCGAATAACGTTAGAGAAGCATGTAGATTGCAAAAAAGCAATGGACCAAGGACCGACCGTTGTTGGACACCAAAGCGTAGTTTGCAGTGCTTAGATTCTGAACCCTTATAGAGCACAAATTGTGTTCTATCTGTGAGGTAATAATCAAGCCTGCAAAGAGACGTACCCCCGACCCAACATAGTGCTCAAGACGGTGAAGAAGAATGCCCTCCAGGTCAACCTCTCCAGGTCCCCCAGCAGCGCTGCCATGTCCTCCACCCGGTCAAGTGTAAAGACACTGATGGCGGATCACCCTGGATGAGAAACCAATAGCCCTTTTCACACGTCCTCCGACTTATATTTGCATTTGTATATCAGGAGGTTCGACCGTCAGGTCCATTCACACTTATTCACACATGATGGACATCAGTAGAATCAACGGGGGGTTTAGGGGGGCGGGCTTGCAAGGGGCGGGATATGACGTAGGGTCGAGGTTCGCAAGAGGCGGGATCAGTGCAGCCGCTGTCACTCTGGTTTGTTTTGGTTTGACCGCAGACAGCACGGAGGCAGAACGGGCAAAACTCATTGCGATCATCTTAAATGTTTCTGCAACGATGCATCATATATTCCGCTGCATCCACAACATCTGCATCGATTGATGAAAAATTGGAGCATGAGATAGACGTCAGCGAGTGAGTGGACGAGCGAGGAGAGCGAGCAATAATGTGTGTCAGTTTAGTTAAGTAATGAACGAGTCAGGCAAACGTGTACTGTAAAGTTAGTGAAACTAAGAATAAAGTACCCAGCCTATCAAGAATCGATAGCCACTTTATTCCGACCATATTCCGACCTATAAGTAGACCCACTGCGGGTCAAAGTGAAGGGTGTTACCCCCGAGAGAACATTAGCCCTGGAGGAAACGTCTCCCCTGTTCTCCTCGACTACGGACCTTTCTTGCTGTAGGCTCGGCAGCAGGAAAGGTGTAACATAATAATAAATAAATAAAAAATTCTATATACGCGTGCAGCTGTGAGCTCATGTATTGTCATTTATTGTGTGTTAGGGTTAGGGGAGAGCCGGGTTGATTGAAACACAGCGATTTCCTCGAAAACCACGCAAGTCTATCAAGTCAAATTTCGTCACTACGTTTAGCACGCAAGACTGACCAACCCCGGGAAATTTTGTGTAATGACGTTGTACCGTTCAAATGTTATCCCTGCGAACCTGTTTTTGAGTGCGGCAAGTAAAATCTTCTGTGCGGTAGTTTTTTTGTAATTAACAGTTGCAGGGCTCTCAGGTCTCACGCATTCGGCGTGAGACACACGCAATTCAACCCATGCACACACACGCCACACTTCTTATTTCTCACGAAATTACCAGGATAGGATTAACAGTGGAACGGGTAGGAATCAAATGGGTTTCCCGTACGTAGGGTAACCAGACGTCCTCTTTTGCCCGGACATGCCCTCTTTTTGACACACTTTTAAAAAAATGTGTGGCATTTCAAAATCGTCTGGGATTTTATTAAAGCCTCATACATGTTCACATTGAATTTGCGTTGCGTTTCTCTGGGTCGGTCACAAACTAGTTCGGCTACGCCCTCCCCTACTCAGCTCTGTTTGGTTTGCATTGGTGGAAGTGAGAAGGGGGGGTGGTTAAGTAGAGCCTTCAGATTGGACGGTTTGACTTACTTAGTTACCGTCATGTTTTGCATTAATTTTTTTACCATTATTGTTTTATGGGGACAAACAATAACAAATGTCTCCCACAGGGGATTGATAAAGTTCTATCTATTGAACAGAAAGAAACACTTGGTCATACTTTACACACTCTACCACAGCATTGGCCTACTAATATATATGGCCTACTAAAATATATATATATATATATATATATATATATATATATATATATAAAATATACATACAGTGGGGCAAAAAAGTATTTAGTCAGCCACCAATTGTGCAAGTTCTCCCACTTAAAAAGATGAGGCCTGCAATTTTCATCATACGTAAACCTCAGCTATGAGGGACAAAATGAAAAAAGAAAAAATCTAGAAAATCACATTGTCTGATTTTTAAAGAATTTATTTGCAAATTATGGTGGAAAATAAGTATTTGGTCAATAACAAAAGGTCATCTCAATACTTTGTTACATGCCCTTTGTTGGTAATGACAGAGGTCAAACGTTTTCTGTAAGTCTTTACAAGGTTTTCACACACTGCTGCTGGTATTTTGGCCCATTCCTCCATGCAGATCTCCTCTAGAGCAGTGATGTTTTTGGGCCTTCGCTGGGCAACACAGACTTTCAACTCCCTCCAAAGATTTTCTATGGGGTTGAGATCTGGAGACTGGCTAGGCCACTCCAGGACCTTGAAATGCTTCTCACGAAGCCACTCCTTCGTTGCCCGGGTGGTGTGTTTGGGGTCATTGTCATGCTGAAAGACCCAGCCACGTTTCATCTTCAGTGCCCTTGCTGATGGAAGGAGGTTTTCACTCAAAATCTCACAATACATGGCCCCATTCATTCTTTCCGTCACACGGATCAGACGTCCTGGTCCCTTGGCAGAAAAACAGCCCCAAAGCATGATGTTTCCACCCCCATGCTTCACTGTAGGTATGGTCTTTGGATGCAACTCAGCATTCTTTCTCCTCTAAACATGACAAGTTGAGTTTTTACCAAAAAGTTCTATTTTGGTTTCATCTGACCATATGACATTCTCCAAATCCTGTTCTGGATCATCCAAATGCTCTCTAGCAAACTTCAAACGGGCCCGGACATGCACTGGCTTTAGCAGGGGGACACGTCTGGCACTGCAGGATTTGAGTCCCTGGCGGCGTAGTGTGTTAGTGATGGTAGCCTTTGTTACTTTGGTCCCAGCTCTCTGGAGGTCATTCACTAGGTCCCCCCATGTGGTTCTGGGATTTTTGTTCACCGTTCTTGTGATCATTTTGACCCCACAGGGTGAGATCTTGCATGGAGCCCCAGATCGAGGGAGATTATCAGTGGTCATGTATGTATTCCATTTCCTAATAATTGCTCCCACAGTGGATTTCTTCACTCCAAGCTGCTTACCTATTGCAGATTCAGACTTCCCAGCCTGGTGCAGGTCTACAATTGTGTTTCTGGTGTCCTATGACAGCTCTTTGGTCTTGGCCATAGTGGAGTTTGGAGTGTGACTGTTTGAGGTTGTGGACAGGTGTCTTTTATACTGATAAGGAGTTCAAACAGGTGCCATTAATACAGGTAACTTGTTGGTGTTAAATGTGCCTTAATATGTTCCGGGTGCAGGTGGATTGTACAAGATGGGTTCCTGTTCGCTTGTCAAAGGGAAAAGTTACTATGTTTGACACTTTTATTTGTACATCGGGGGGGGGGGGGGGGCAGCTAAGTTAGCTAGCTGTTTTACAGCGTAGCATTTAGCTGGGCTAAATAGGCTAGATGGCTGGAGTAACCCCTGTTTACAGTATGTTAGGGTATTTTTCCTCACTTTGTTTGGGAAAGTGGGGAGGGTGGGAGGGCATGTTTGAGGGCTGTATGTGTTTTTGTACTAGTTGTCTAACTGTCTCTTTGTTTGGGGCAAATTATTGTGTCACTGCGTGTGTATTACGGTTTATAACTTTGTATGGTGCCCGGGGGTGATGATACACGCGGGGGGGGGGGCGGGTTACCATGGTGAGCTGGAACGTGCGAGGCATGTGTCATCCAATTAAACAAGTTAAAGTGTTTTCACATCTTAAATCCCTATCTGCCGATATTGTGTTCCTCCAGGAAACTCACATTAGGCCATCAGAGCGGAACCGGCTGCGCTGCAGATGGGCAGACCAGATCTTTCAATCCACAAAGCCTGCGGTGTGGCAATTATTATTAAGAAAAACATATAGCACATATAGAAAAACATATAGCACTATATAACACATAGATGTCTCTAAGTGACCCGAATGGTCGTTTTCTTATAGTAACTGGGTACCTTTGCTCTGTTCATGTAACACTTCTTAACATTTACGGTCCGAATATTGATGACGCTGCCTTTTTCCGCAAAACCTTTGATATGTTGCCCGACCTTTCGGGCACAAATGTGATTGCGGCGGGGGACCACAATGTAATCCTTGATTGGCATTTGGATATGTCGCCAAAGAAAACGAGCTACCCTTCGAACGCTTCTACAGTTCTGAAAACTTGATTTCAACTACTAATTTAGTTGCCATTTGGAGAATACAGCACCCCACACAGACTATTCCTTTTTTTCGAAAATGCACAATTCATATTCTCGTATTGATTATTTTTTATTAGACTCGAAACTCGAACCCAATGTAAGACACCTAATATCACAACAACCTGATCTCGAATCATGCCCCAGCAGCTATTATTCTTGACTTTAAGAGATCCAAGCAGCGAGCTAATTGGCAGCTTAGCCCTTCACTGCTCAATGACGGAAGCTTTTGTAAATACATGTCGGGAAAAATCACTGAATATTTAGAGACCAATGATACCTCGGATGTCTCTGACTCCACCTTGTGGGAAACTTTTAAAGTGGTCATGAGAGGTTATATAATTTCATATGAAGGGTCTTTAAAGAAATCTAGAGAAAGACGTTTAAAGGATATTGACTTGGAGCTCTGCAAAATATTCTTAGTCTTAAATACAAGTATAACACCATTTTAACGAGTCGAGTCAGTGATCAGCTTCTCAGACTTAAACAACAATTTTTGATTTAGGGGACGAACCACATACTTTGCTAATGGTTGATATTGATGAATGGTTAAAAAAGCTAGACATACCAAAACTAGACAGTTCCTCCCGTGAGGCCTTAAACTCTGAACTTTCCCGGCTTCGTAGTCTAATTTTATAAGAAGTTTGCGGCCCAAGTAACCCCGATCCTGCATAGAATGTTCTCCCACTCAACCGAAGTGAAAAGTCTCCCACCAACACTGTATAACGCAAACATTTCTCTCTTGTTGAAACAAGACAGGGAGGAAACTAACCCGTCCTCATATCGACCAATTTATAACTTGGATTTCCAAATTTTCACAAAAATTCTGGCAAATAGACTAAACGAGTTTATAGGATCCATTATTCACACAGATCAGACCAGCTTCATCCCCAATAGGTTCTCATTTTTTAATGTTAGAAGACTCCTAAATATTATGTATAACAAATTTGACAGCTCTTCCAAACAAGCCGTTTTGTGCCTGGACGCGGAAAAGGCTTTCGACCCGGTTGAGTGGGGGTAGCTGCTCAAGGTACTGGAGGAGCTCGGTCTTGGGGCCTCTTATTTCCTGGGTGCGTTTAACATATGCCCATCCCACCGCCTCCATTCTAACGCACCAGGACAGGTCCACACCCTTCGCCCTTCAGAGGGGCTGCCCCCTCTCGCCGCTCCTCTTTGCGTTGGCCATCAAGCCCTTGGCTATTAGCATAAGAGGGCACACACTTATAAAGTCAATAACACTAGGTGGGATGGACCATAAGATTTCTCTGTACGCAGATGACATCGCCATCTTTGTATCCGACCCCGAGAGTTCCGTCCCTCACCTACAGCTAATTCATTATTTTGGCGAAGTCTCGTGTTACACCATAAACTGGCAAAAAAGTGAACTCTTGTCTTTGACAGCAGATCTGGACCCAATGTTCCTAGCCAATACGCAGTTTAAAACAAATTTGGTCAGTGTAAAGTACCTGGGCATTAAATTATCTAAAAATCCAAAGACTCTTTTTAAGATAAATGTCATGGAAAGGTTGAACAAACTAAAGGAGAACATAGAGAAATGGAGAACGTTACCGATCTCCCTTATTGGCCGTGTGAACACAGTAAAGATGGTCTCCCTGCCGAGATTTCTGTATCTATTTCAGAATGTGCCAATTTATATTCCTAAATCCTACTTTAAGTCAATTGGTTCTATTATAATGCCTTTCATTTGGGGATATAAAACACAAAGGACCTCGAAGGCCCATCTTCAGAAACCCAGGGAGCATGGCTGACTGGGGTTACCGTGTATCTTACATTACTACTGGGCTGCTAATGCTAGAGTGATTGTGTACTGGCAATTTGCATATGAAAAAGACGTTAGATCTGATCTGCCCCCCCTGGTTGGCCATTGAAAAAAGCTTGGCCCCCAAAACATATCTTACTGCGCTCCTTTTCTCTTCTCCCAGACCGCTTGCCTCATTCAGAGGAGACCACTTCATTCTGTCCAATGGTCAGAGAATTTGAAACCAAATTAGGAAGGCCTGAGAACTACCAAGCACATCCATCCATGCCCAAATCTGGCATAATCATACCTTCCCCCCATAGTTCACAGATTCAGCATTCGGAGATTGGAGTCGGAAGGGAATAATAACAGTAGAAGACCTTTATATACCTTTGCTTAATTTGAGCAGAAAGTATCAAAGTTTTCACTTTCGAAAGCTCAATTCTTCAGGTACCTACAGCTGAGAAATTATGTCCGACAAAATATACCATTCTTTGAGTCCTTGCTCGAAGATGATTCATTGTCCAAAATTTTGCTGGGCTCACCAGAAGCTAAAAACCTGATTTCATCTTTTGTAGGAATATTTTTAAATCAGCAGGACAAATCTACTTTAAAAATAAAGCAGACCTGGGAAAAAGACTTAAACATGGGAATTTCTGACGATGTCTGAGAGGGATCGCTAAAAAGCATGAAATCCTGCTCTATTAACTCAAGGCTTCATGTAACTATTCACCTTATTCCGCGCGTAAACAAGGGGGGTGCCATATTGGTTCTGTTTTGTGTTCTATCTTCCGGTTGAGCAACTCTGTCCGTTATCGTACAGTGGCACAATACATTCGAAATTTTTGTCAAGATGACCAGCATTATTTGTTCCGTGCAGGGCTGCCATAACAACTAGAATAAAAGACGGGTGTCCTTGCAACAATGCTGTGTTGTACACGGGAAAACCGGGGCAGAAGGTTGTGGGGCAACCTTCAATCTTCATCCTCCGCCATCCAGCAATGAGGACTGGCGCATGTGGCTAAAGGCGCTAAATTTGAAGAACCCTCCAAAAAAACCCTACGTCTGTTCTTTTCATTTTATGGATGGCAGACCATCAGACCAACACCCATACCCGACAAATGGTTGGGATATGTTATTCCTCCGGCGAAAAAGGCTTGTCGGATGCTTGTGAGGCTCCAAGGTAAGATAACATTTTAGCACTAACAGCTATCAATATCGCTAGTTGTTAGCCAGCTAGCAATTGTATAGCTATGCAATTGCTAGATAGCTATTGCACCATGTGGTTTGATTATGTTCATCTCTCCAGCATATGGTGGGAGACGCAGTGACAAGTTCATCACAGCCAACTCAGGGTTTCTGGAGTATCTGCGTCCAGGTGATGAGGTGATGGCTGACCGAGGAGTTGTTATCCAAGATCTTCTGTTTGAACGCAAAGTCAAGCTTTTCTTGCCAGCTTTCACCAGAAGAGGCCTTCCCTTGTCCGAAGAAGACACCACCAACATGAGGCGCATAGCCAACGTCCGAGCGCACGTTGAGAGGGTCATACGCCGCCTAAAGAACTACAGAATAGTCTCTCAAACAGTGCCCATTAACCTTGCCCCGAAATTTGACAAGATTCTGAGAGTCTGTGCAGGTCTATGTAATCTTCGTGGGGACATTATACAAGAAGTTGTGGAATAAGATGTTCAATCAGTTATAAGTTAAATCAGTTGTAATGGTTACATGGTTAAAATGTTGTTTCTCTTGTTTATATTGTTCATTTTTACAAATCTATAACAAACTTTAACTGATATCTGTATTTTTATACACAAACATGATGTATTTTTCCGAGAGGGTTAATAAAATAAACTTGACACATTTGAGGCATTTGCTAAATCCTTTAATGATTGAGTTAATGCTTTGACATAATACTAAAAACTAATTACATTAAAAACAAATGAAATAGAATGCTCTTAGTCTAGTCTTTGCACAGAAAGCCTCATCATATGGGATGTGAACCATTACCTGATTTGAATGAGACCAAATCAGTAACTTGCATGCCTTTAGCTTTGTGCAGAACAAGCCAATTTGTACTCTCATGTAGAAGCCGCGGGTAATAATTAAAAATATCCCCATATGTCGCCTGAGGTCACCGCCTCATGTCATCCACCCACTCGGCGGAGTTCATTAACCTCGGGTGGCGAAGTACAATCCCTCCATCCGAACTTTTGACATGTTTTTTGTCTCTACCCATGTTAGCCTCTCCATCTTAATTCGCTGGGTATTTCAATGTAGCTATCTAGCCGTAGCTAGCCGACCGGAAGTTTCAACACAGAGCGGAAGACAATAACATTTAAAATGGGGCGTGGCGGAATAAGGTGAATATGCTTTGCAAATAGAGTGGCGAAGTCACGCCCTTTCCGGTAGAGCCCATGGCACTTATGAGATCGAAAAATACGCATGGGATTCAATGGAGAGAAAGTAATTATTTTCTGGTCCCGGTCTTTATATGACCCGGATTACACATATGTTGTTTGTGGATTTAAAGGATAATTTTCCATTTCAAGAGTTCAATTTTTCAGTTAAAGGCTGTAGAGAAAACAAATGAGAAAGACTTCACGTCTCGTATGTGACATCACGCTCCCTGCGACTGGCCTGGACAAGACCGACAATCTCCCCATCGGCATAAGTGAAACTCTCAACATGCCCCGACTTATAATGGTTTTCACCTCTTTCGATGCTGTTATCCTCCCCTTGGAAAAAAGCGGTGAAGTGGAGCAGAGAGATCGCCATGTCTGTACCGGAGTGGTGGTGACGTATATCATTCGCGTCGAGAGCAGCGAGGGGCTGTAGTTCACAAAGCGGCCTCACACGAAACCTAACATTATCAAACTTCTTCGCAAATCGTTCGTTTTCTTTGCATGAAAAATGATCATTTCAATCCAAAAACATGTGTTATCCAGGGCATATAAAGACTGGGACCTGAAAATAATTACTTTCTCTCCATTGAAACCCCTCTGATATAATATAGAGAGTTGACAATTCAAAAGAGGTAGCAATTTAATCAATTTACCCCCGGAGATACCTTCACAGATGGCGAAGTCGTGCTAACAAACTAGCGACTAACATCAGTCGTCTACAAAGATACAAATATATATAATTACGCTGTGCATATACAAATAAATATCAGTATATGCATCATAAAGGGCCTCTGATACAATATAGATATTTGAGAATTCAAAAGAGGTTGCTATTTAATGCACTTACCTCAGAAGTTACTAAATGAATGATCTCCTACGCCGTAAATGGATGTTTTGGAACTATGCGAGGCTCATTACCCCGGAAGTAGGCGGCAAAAAACGCTACAACGGAGTCCAATGGAAGTGTCGCCACTCCGTTATATCCATCAATCTGACTCGTCGCATCGGAAGTGGTCACAGGTATTTCTGATGTTTTTTTACCCCTGACTGCATTCTGACCCATGGCAAACGAAGCCCCATGCCTCATCTGAAAGTCGCCTATTAAAACATGCTGGAGCATTGGGCCCAAGGAAAGTGTGCGTGTGGCGCAATAAGTCTGTTGACGCTCATTAAATGAGTATCTCTTTAATTCAATGTGTGTATAAATTTTCTACCTGTTCATATGTGTTTACGGATAGAGTCATTATTTTGAGTTCAAATACAGTGTACAGTATTCATATTTGTTAGTGTAATTGTGAAGGTGTACTACCCATAAATCGCCAATAGGTGGCAAATGCGCTACATTAGCAGCAGTTGCTGGAAAGTAACAGGGTGAAAATCTCGCGTGATTACGTCAGACAATGAGATTCCCTGCAGATGAGTACAATTGGAGAATAGTGTGTCGTCATTGTCACTTACAAGTTCATTTTCTTGCATTTTGCAGGAACCCAAATAATAAATGTGTAGCACCAGACTGAGCCTTTGGGTTTGCATTCTGTGCCACGCTACATGCGCATAAACCTTGACTTTGTCCATAATGGACTGAATTTCATAGATAAAATAAAAATATGAATAGAAATCTGCACAAAGGCTTTTCTTAGAAAAATGTTTTTTCTTTACTTCCAACAGGATTCGGCAAAAGCAGAGCAGAGAAAAATATGGAAATATAACTTAAGTATTTCGAAAGTTCACTTGAAAATTAAAGGAAGCTCAATTTGCTCAGATTACTTTGATCATTAGACTCCGGCTATAAGAACGAGAACAGCACAAAAATAGACAATACAAGAAGCGGATGTACTGAAAGTAGCAATTTTTTATTTGTTTTTAAAATGATTTACAGGTAACCAAAGACATCTTTCTGGAAATCGATACAAAGAACATGTTTTCTGCAGTTGGTTCAGCGAACCTTGTCCGTCTATTGAAACGACACGTGGGAAAAACAGCTGTATAAAATAAAAAATAGAGTCCCATTCTGAAAAGTAGAGTCTACTAGTCTAGATTTTGTTTTCTTTCCATAAGCAACCTATTTACATGTATGTACAAACTTGTTCCATTCCTCCAGATGTGAATAAAGCTCTTTAATGTTAAAGGATTACAAGGAGTTTGTTGGGTTTGGATTGGACCAAAGAGAGGCTCTGAGGTCTCATGTTTGGAAGTGGACGACAGGAGTCAGAAATCAAATAAATTAGGGTGACGGGTCAGGGGTCAACACAATACCTGTGTGGGAGTTGGACAGTATAGGAGAAATGAGAAACATTTGTAAAATAAATGTAGGGGCCAAACTACTATAAAAAACATCAAACCGCTTAGGAAACCAACAGGGAATGGGCTATTGTAACCATGGAAACACAGTCTGTCGTTTGGATGGTACCTCATCTGATATTCAACATTTCTAAATTCCAAAATTAATCAGTTTTTGGTAAAAATGTTTTAAATGGCCATGCAGTGACATTCTGGGACCACATGTTGGCTGTTTTAATGTCTTGAGGAGACGACAACAAATCAGAAGGACTTTACTTCTTAAAGGAATCATTTTACAACATGGAACGAATGACCAACCAAGAAATAAATAATATATATAAAAAAACAACATATAGCAGAGGTAGATCGAGATTAAGGGGGTTAATTACCACTGGAAGAGTAAGTATCGTGAAAAAATGTCTACAATTACTGACGCTTTATTCATTTGGATGTGATACGTCTTTTACTAATTAAGCTTGTTAGTCGTTATCTTTTTCAAATCATTTTTTAAGTGATTAAAAATTCCTTCCCCTCCAACCTGCCCAGATTCTACAGTCAAACCCACAAAACCCAAACCTCAGGAGGGGGGGGACCTCTTAATGAAAAACCTCCCTGTTAACAGATCAACAGAGGGAACAAAAAGCTTAAACCAATCAATCAATGGAAAGCAAGATAGGGGTCAGGGGTCACGGACGGCAGCTCCAGCAGAGTTGCTAGAATCCAAAACATGTGTCACGCTATGTCTGTTGGGAGAGGGGAGACGTGGGGCGTCTGATGATGGCCGAGTAAAGGGCCACTACCGTCCGTCTGATTAAAGGAGATGTGGCCAGCTTAGCGTGGGGGACACAACAGCACAGGGAGTTCACCTTCAATCTGAAGCCAAAGCTTGATGTTGAAATGGTTCTGTCACCCTTAAAACATGGCCGGCTGAACACAACTCAATCAAACTGAACAGAATACAACTGAGCTGCAAGTCGTACAACAATATGTGACTCCATCATTGATTATGGCGTGTGTGTGTGTATGTGTACGTGTATGTGTCAGTGCTTTAACAGCTCTACAGTGATGATGAAGATGGGTGTCCGTGCGAGAGAGAGAGAGACGGCTTCAACCTAGCAGTGCTCTAGGTAATCGATAACTTTGGAGATGGACTTGTGTCCTGCTGTGCCGATATCACACTGGAGAGAGGGAGGGCAAGAGACATGGATAAAAGAGGCAGAGCAAATGGGGGCGAGAGAGATAGATAAGGAGAGGAGAGAGAAAATGAACACAGGGGAGATGGGGAGAGAGAAGACACAATAAGTCAGTTACAACACAACCACACACACAGACCCACATAACCAGGAAGTCTTGATTCAATGAATGAGATAATGCTTCTTGAACAATCAATTTAAAAGCTTAAAAGATGCATTGATACCAAGGGAAATGTCTCAGTCAGTGTAACTCGGGCCTTGGGTTTAACCAGCACGCTGAATGTTCCAGTAAGGAATCGGATGCAGAATGATCCATTGAGTTTCATTGAGGAACCAAGATGGACGCTTGGAGAATAAGGGAACTTACTGTGAGGTTCATGAAGTTGAGGAACTTTTTGAGCATCTCCGTCAAGATGGAAAAGTCACCTTTAGGCAGGTTCTCTCTCACAGTA
Organism: Pollachius pollachius; assembly: GCF_949987615.1. Taxonomy (NCBI): domain Eukaryota; kingdom Metazoa; phylum Chordata; class Actinopteri; order Gadiformes; family Gadidae; genus Pollachius; species Pollachius pollachius. The sequence continues at coordinate 19,041,373 of NC_136952.1, read as the reverse complement.
GTCACATTCATCTGGAGGGGAAAGGGAAATGGAGGGAGAGACGCAAACAAACGAGAGGAAGTTAATATGGAGGGAAAAGGTAAAGAGAGAAAGGCATTGCTGGTATTTATCCTGACTCCTGATGGGACATCTGTCCCTCAGGGCTCCCTGACGACTAACAAACATTAATAAACGAGGACAACGCTGTCCAGAACGTGGAGAGAATCTTAACGAAATCCAACCGCTCAGTATCGTCCTGGGGTTGTCGATCATGTGGAGGATAGATCGGATGGTCTAAGGTCACCACAGATCACTATAAGGTCTCAATGAAGAGGAGTCAGGATCCACTCTGATCAGACACCTGGCACCCACTAGGCTCAGATTGCTTGGTTTAGACTCCAGGTGTTCAGTCCAGGCGTTTGACTGTCAAGACATTTGAACCCGACTGGAGTGTAAGGCGGGGGCCTTCGAAAGGTGCGTGTAGAAAGGTTAGGTCTTACCGGGCTGCCCTGGCAGAGGCAGCCGAGCAGCAAGGCGGTGTAGGAGGCCACGAAGCTGTCCTCCATGTGCTTCCCTGCGTGCAACAGAGCTGAGGACCAGAGGGAGAGAGTCAGTCCACATGCTGTACACATTCAGGGAGCAGACCCCTGAATCCAGAGAATCCAGGTCCAACATGCTAGCCACTACGCTCCGGCCTGGCTAATCCTGGCCTTCCTGTTTGCAGAAGCCAGCTTCCTGTTTGCAGAGGACCACCTCATGTTTGCGTCACATGACTGGCTGTGTTCATAAGGAACTGCGCTAACCTTTGTTGAGGTCCAGTTCCCCCTCCTCCTCCTCCTTCTTCTTCTTCTCCTCTTCCTCCTTCTTGCTGGTCTCGGTGGCGGGTTGGATGGCGTTGTCGTTGGCGACCCACTGGATCTCGCCGCCCTCCTCCTGCCACTCCCCGCTCTGGTCCAGCGCCGGCTTTGGGGGCTCCTTGATGAGGTCATCAGTCTGCGACTCGGCCAAGAGGGCGGCGCGCTCCCGCTCGAGGAACAGCTGGGGGAGGAGATGAGGTCATTTCTCGGTTGTTCTAATAACGCCGTTTCCCAAAGCCACTTCCGGTTTCCCAAGTGCCATCACCCCCTCTGTGTCCCTTGAGCAAACCAACTCACGGTAGCATCTGACAAACGGTTAACATATCTACGGCGGTCTTAAGAGCGAACCCCCAGGCTTACTGGAGCTACACCATAATGTACTTAATGTCTTCTCCCCAGACACGTTCGCTTTCTTAAAACCACCCTTTTGTTACACACACACACACACACACACACAACCACACACACACCAAGCAACAGCCGCGAACCGACCGACGCACACACCCACCTGCACTAGGGCGGCGATTGCGTTGAGGGAGCAGAGAGCCACGGTGTCGGGGGGCTGAGCTTTGGGGGGGACGGAGGGGTCTGCGAGCCCCGGGCTGACCTCCACCTCCACCTCCATCTCCATCAGACAGTGCTTGTTCCTGGCGCTGTACTCCACCAGGTTGATCAGCAGGCCCAGACCCTGGAGGGGGGACGGAGGAGTGTGAGGACACAGTTCCACAGAGCTACACAGGACGGGATTTGCATGTTATAGCATACCGTTGCATGTTATTGTGCCAGATAGCATACGTGAAGGACACATAGAAATAGCATGAACAAACTGACCATGAGACGGCATAGAACAATACCATACCGGACAAAGTACAATTTAGCATAGCATATAGCAACACACGATTGCATTGCATAACAGAACAGTAGCGGTCCATCTCTGAGTGTGGGCGTACTGGATAGAAACACAATGGCTCGAGGCCGGCCGAGCCAGGGAGATGCTAATCACTCCACGCTTAAAGCCATGCAAGAACAACATTCGTGTAATTCAGATATGCGTTTAAAAACACACATTTCATTTCATATTTCATTAAAAAGAGTTTAAAGAGCTAAATAATTTATTCCACTGAAAAAGATGCCAGGGCCATGTCCTATCAAGCATAGGAAACGAGTTAGGGGAACTAAGGTGCAGAAAACACCCTAACCCTGACCAGAGACACACTGTCCACACGGCCTAGGATGTTCTGACTAGAGACACCAGCTGGTCTTAGACCCAGACGGCCTAGGGATGTTCCTGACTAGAGACACCAGCTGGTCTTAGACCCAGACGGCCTAGGGATGTTCCTGACTAGAGACACCAGCTGGTCTTAGACCACAAGGTCTAGGGATGTTCCTGACTAGAGAGACCAGCTGGTCCTAGACCCAGACGGTCCAGGGATGTTCTGACTAGAGACACCAGCTGGTGTTAGACCACACGGTCCAGGGATGTTCTGACTAGAGACACCAGCTGGTCCTAGACCCAGACGGTCCAGGATGTTCCTGACTAGAGACCAGCTGGTCTTAGACCACACGGTCCAGGATGTTCCTGACTAGAGAGACCAGCTGGTCCTAGACCCAGACGGTCTAGGGATGTTCTGATTAGAGACACCAGCTGGTCTTAGACCCAGACGGTCCAGGGATGTTCCTGACCAGAGAGACCAGCTGGTCCTAGACCCAGACGGTCTAGGGATGTTCCTGACTAGAGAGACCAGCTGGTCTTAGACCACACGGCCTAGGATGTTCTGACTAGAGAGACCAGCTGGTCTTAGACCACACGGTCCAGGATGTTCTGACTAGAGACACCAGCTGGTCTTAGACCACACGGTCCAGGATGTTCCTGACTAGAGACACCAGCTGGTCCTAGACCCAGACGGCCTAGGGATGTTCTGACTAGAGACACCAGCTGGTCTTAGACCACACGGTCCAGGGATGTTCTTGACTAGAGACACCAGCTGGTCTTAGACCACACGGTCCAGGGATGTTCCTGACTAGACACCAGCTGGTCTTAGACCACACGGTCCAGGGATGTTCTGACTAGAGAGACCAGCTGGTCCTAGACCACACGGTCCAGGGATGTTCTGACTAGAGAAACCAGCTGGTCTTAGACCACACGGTCCAGGGATGTTCTGACTAGAGACACCAGCTGGTCTTAGACCACACGGTCCAGGGATGTTCTGACTAGAGACACCAGCTGGTCCTAGACCACACGGTCCAGGGATGTTCTGACTAGAGACACCAGCTGGTCTTAGACTACACGGTCCAGGATGTTCTGACTAGAGACACCAGCTGGTCTTAGACCACACGGTCCAGGGATGTTCTGACTAGAGACACCAGCTGGTCTTAGACCACACGGTCCAGGGATGTTCTGACTAGAGACACCAGCTGGTCCTAGACCCAGACGGTCCAGGATGTTCCTGACTAGAGACACCAGCTGGTCTTAGACCACACGGTCCAGGACTTTCTGACTAGAGACACCAGCTGGTCTTAGACCACACGGTCCAGGGATGTTCTGACTAGAGAGACCAGCTGGTCTTAGACCACACGGTCCAGGGATGTTCTGACTAGAGACACCAGCTGGTCTTAGACCACACGGTCCAGGGATGTTCTGACTAGAGACACCAGCTGGTCTTAGACCACACGGTCCAGGGATGTTCTGACTAGTCGCACACGTTCTTGTCTCTCTGAGAAAAGCATTGCAATATAAATCGCGAGCACACATTATGAACTAATGGTGGGAATATTCATGAATCAGGGCATGCTGTTAATAGGGCTAATTAACCAGCATTAAACAACGTGTCAGCAGCGCTATTCGCCCGGCAGTAACTGCAGTTAGCGGACCTGTTTAAGGGGTTTTAATTAGAATATAACAAACATGGCTGTCCTAGTCGCTACAGAGGCACTGGGTTGGAATGTCAATCAGTTCAGTCCGTTTAACAGAAAACAAACAGATCCACTGGATCCTTGCTACTTAATACTTTAATGAGTGAGAGTGGCCTGCTCACTCAGTATGTGTCTTGTGGTGACATGGTTTGATAAACACCATGGTCTGTCCGACCAGGTCAGGCCTCTGCATTGTAGGGTGCTCAATGCTGATGAAGACTTCCAGGCATTTTCTGTCATTCAAAAAAACGTCTGGCTAACCAATCAGGTCAACTAGCCGTCAGGAAGATCCTTAGTGTGGATGTGTTTTTATAGCCTCAGATGTGTGTGTGCGTGTAGGCCTGAGGTGGTGTGTTCATCGGTGTGTACATACCAGCACTCTGATGTCAAACCTCTTTTCCTGAGGCAGGAGCGGAGGGACTCTGAGAACACAGTTCAGAGCAGTGATCATCAGGTCCTGCTGCTCCCCTGTCTTAGTGCTGCCCCATTCTGTGGGGGGGGGGGAACAAGACACAAAGAGAGACATTATCAGCTTACATTCACGGCAAGAGTGTGCGTACGGTAGATGCTTTTTGGGAGGATCAGCTGCACAAAGTATTCAGACAAATGATATAGGGTACGGTAGGGCGGGGCGATGTGGACCTAAAGTCATATCTCGGTATCTTCAAGCAGAATATCGATATAAGATAAATATCGATATTTGTCGACGGGGGGGCGCCGATTTACCATTGCTATTCCTACCGTTCGGAATTGAATACAGTTTGATGGTTGAATAAACCGTGGACTAGACACTGCCTCCGCCTCGTATTTGAGAACATTATAATATTTAATATCACGTCCAAAAGCTGTGTGCGCCTCCGGAATATTATGCACAGAATTGCAACCCTTTGGTCGCGACAGTTTTTCAGCACTCTCTACAAATTACGTGATTTTGTAATACGTCAGACACCTTATATCCAAACCATTTCCAGACTATGGAGCCGATGGTCTTTCGCTTACAAACAAGCTCCTCGGAGCTGCTTGTGCCGGCGGACTCCATGTTTCGCAATTTCAAAAAGTGACGTGAGTGGAAGGGGGGGGCAGAGACTGTGTGTGAGAGCCGGAGGCAGAGCGGGAGAGACATAAGCAGAGTTACGAAATAGCAGGCGGCAGGCGTGGTTCAAAACTGCTGTTATTTGGAACAAATGTGCTGTAATTTCAACGCAAATTTAATTATATTGATGTTGACGATAGGGTCTCGTTCCACATCGCTTTCGAAAAAATATCGATATTTATTTTAAATATCGATACATCGCCCAGCCCTAGGATACGGCTGTTTAAGAGACGCCAGGACAAGGGTCCGATGGCCCGACCACCCAGACTGGGCTGGCCCGGTACGGTTCCGCCCCCTCCCAGCGGCCCCAGGCTCCTCGACCCACCATTGTCGTGCGTGAGGTTGACCAGCACCCCGATGATGGCCCTCATGCAGTCCTCCACTGCCTTGCCCACGTTGCTGTTGGAGCAGAAGGGCAGCGAGGTGCCGTCGGAGCAGCGTGCCCGGTTCACCTGCCGGCTGTAGCGCTGGACCATAGCCTCGCAGCTCCCCAGTGCCCTTGGAGAGAGGAAGGGGGAAGGAGGAGCTTAATGTGGGGCTTAAGGGGAGCACAAGGGGGGTGTCACGGTGGTAGACGGCAGGTGAAGGGATGGGGATTCATTCCAAGAAGCAGATATTACTTTGTCGTTGTAAACATTTGTTTTTATTCATTACATGAGCAATATCTTAGCAAGTCTTCCTAGCCTATGATATCGTAAGGGACGAGGCTGAGGCCAACTACGAAACATAAAATAGAACACACCAGACGATAATTCAAGATGTAATCGCTCACACAGCCGCAGCAATACCGGCTCCATCATCAAATCCAGCGACGCCATCAGAAGATAAAATAATGTGAGGTGCCAGTGTGATAGGAATAACATCCTCTACACAGTGAAGGAGATCATACAACAGACTGGTAGCCTGAGGCAAGGCGCTAGCAGTCCATCCCCAGGTGTTGCGGACCAGACTGTAACCTGGGGGGGGGCCCAGAGTCTTCTCACGTCTTTGTTCTGAGGGGTCCAGTGAGACACTCTCAATGGGGCCCCTGCAGAGGTTTGACACTAACCTCTCCCTAGGAGTTTTGGGCCGCGGAGTGGGAAAGCTTGAACTAAGAGAGGTCATCCTTTGAGTTCAAACACTGAGGAACGTGGGACAACCCGCCCTCTCGAATCAGAGGATGGGGGACCTCCGGAGACCAGTCCATGCCTAACTCCTCCCCCCAGCACATTCAAAGACACTGTTTGCGCACAAGAGCCGGCAAGGCTGAAGGTTGATTAGAGGAGACAAGTTCAGAAAACATATGGATATGCGTTTGTGCGATGCGTAATCGCTTACTTGGCAGAAGAAATGATGAGCGATGAGTCCTTGTAGGCTATCAGATAGCTCTGATTCTCTGGGTTTTGCACCGTCACCTGCAAAGGAAGACATCACAGAAGATCAAAATGGCTGCCAAGAAGACAATGAGCCCACAGCTTTAAAAAGACAGAAGTGATATGGGTTGGTAGGGACACGCCCCTTTAGGTACATTTGGACAACACAAGATAGAAGTCTGGGTTTTAACAACAAGAAACGCCTACCACACTGTGTATGTGAAAGGAACACACACTTGTTTTCCTTGAGAACTCCCACCATTAGAAGAAAAACATTAAATTGCTGCATGTCGCATGTTTCTGATCAACAAACACATAAATACGAGGCCAGACACACTGGGCAATGTTCATGGGTTTCTAACTCATATGATCCCACCATCGTTTGATGCCAATCCACCTCATCTGTCCAGAAAGCCGTCTCTAGCTACTTCACATTGACGAGAAGTTTTAGATCAACACCGTATGGTTGACGTTAAGAGGCTGGACCTCCAGGGGTCGTTTCTGCGTCTGTTTGTTTGCATGGGTCTGAATATTGGCCGTTTATGGTTTTGTTTTCCACGAGTATAAAATGAGTATGCATGCGCGTTGTGACTGGTGTGAGCCTTACACTGTCCAGCACCCGAAGACAGCGCTCAGCCCCCCAGAGAGAAGACACCAGCTGCTCCTTGTCATCCTCCTGACTCAGGTTGTTCACACACTCTTTCACTGGGAGGGAGAGAGACAGAGAGATATAGAGATTACTCTAAATAGAAACTAGGAGTTGAAATCCAATGGAAAGTACATTGGAGTCTACAGGGTCATTGAATGTGGCCAATGCCAACTACCTTTGTCCACTATATGGTCCAGTCCACCCAGAAGCCGTAGCTCCTCTTTGAACCAGTCCCCTGCCCTCTTGGAGGTGAGGGACAGCAGAGTCTCCATGGCCAGATGCCCGGTCTGCGTGGAGAGAGAGAGGCAGAGTGAGAACCCCCACCCACAGAGGAACAGCACGCTGGTACGCAGCAGAGATGAGGAGGAACAGGGGTAAAGACAGAAGGTAGAGAGAGGGGGAGGGATGAGAAGGAGAGACGCAGGGGAGGTAGACAAAATTTGTGAGCTGAGAAAAGAAAACCAACAGGACAGAGAGAGTAACATAGTTATGCATATTCAGTCATTCATTTTGTTAATAACTAGCAGCAGTATGTTGAAAAGGCAAAAACCATCAAATGACTCAGAAAGCATTCCGCTATGATATAATTTACTCATTTATAAATAACTATTAAAATGCTCATGGGAGGGCGTGGAATAATTGTTGTTCCTCTGTAGCCGTGAATACATTATGCCAGCATGTGGTTTGTAACAGAAAAGCAGAACGAAAAGCAGACTTCCGATAAACAGAAGTAAAATTTGTTTTGGATAGAGACAACACCTAAAAGGACTAAATGGTATTGAAGCAACTTTCTAACCCTGCTATGGGACCTTATGGTTGTACTGGTTCTGTATGAAGCTCTGGTTCCAGACCTTCTAGCCTGTTGTACTGGTTCTGTATGAAGCTCTGGTTCCAGACCTTCTAGCCTGTTGTACTGGTTCTGTATGAAGCTCTGGCTCCAGACCTTCTAGCCTGTTGTACTGGTTTCCCTCTGTATGAAGCTCTGGTTCCAGACCTTCTAGCCTGTTGTACTGGTTCTGTATGAAGCTCTGGTTTCACACCTTCTAGCCTGTTGTACTGGTTTTGTATGAAGCTCTGGTTCCAGACCTTCTAGCCTGTTGTACTGGTTCTGTATGAAGCTCTGGTTCCAGACCTTCTAGCCTGTTGTACTGGTTCTGTATGAAGCTCTGGTTCCAGACCTTCTAGTCTGTTGTACTGGTTCCCCTCTGTATAAAGCTCTGGCTCCAGACCTTCTAGCCTGTTGTACTGGTTCCCCTCTGTATGAAGCTCTGGCTCCAGACCTTCTAGCCTGTTGTACTGGTTCCCCTCTGTATGAAGCTCTGGTCCCACAGGAGAACCCTCAGGAGAACCCCAGACCTCCATGACTCACGGTGATGTTCTCCAGGTCCAGATGCTTGTTGTGCACCATGTCGCACAGCTTGCGGATCTTCTCCTTCACCTTGGCCATCTCCCTGGCGCTGAGCTGGGAGGCGGAGTCTGTGGCAGCCCCGCCCCCCTGGTCCAGGTCCAGCTCCAGCAGGCGGATCATCAGGTCCAGGCAGGAGCGGTCCAGGTCCATGTTGAGACGGTCCCTGCTCAGGATGTACATGAGGGACGCCGTGCACAGAGCCAGGTTCTAGTGGAGAGGGAGACAGAGCACAGTGTTGAGAGGAGAGCTAACATTTACAAGCACAATCGTTGCAGTTTCAATTAGTGATATATTGGATGGAAACAACGACTTCATGCAATGTCCTGTACGGTTTGAGTTTGGTTACCTTAATCGCACCATTCCAGAAAAAGCAGTGTGCAACCATTCATAACTGGCAACCAAACACATTCTGACTCATGCTATAGGGCATGAATCAGCTGGGCCATCAACTGGCCCTCTAACAGCCGTTCTCACGCAGCGCCCATGCTAATGTTAGCCTAACAGCAGCAGCGGCAGCAGCTGGTTAGCACGGTGGGCCGGCTGTGGGGAAGAGGAGGGTCCTTTACCGGCTGCTGTGGAGCGTCGTTGAGGGTGTTGAAGACCTGGGCCACCTTGCCCCGAGCCCTGAGGTGCATCCTGAAGCTGGGCATGGCGCAGCGCATGGCCAGGCTGATGACACTGGACAGGAACACACAAACGCACGCTTGGAACAAGGGGCTCACATCCGTTTGGCCCTTTGGAGGCTTCGGTCCCGAAGCGGGCCTGTGCTTTGAGCGGAAAGAGTTCTAAAACTATATTTTCTGTTTAGGCCCTTCCAACAACAAATATGGATAACATAAAAACATCTCATCAATGCGGAATTAGAAACTACTAAAGGTACAACAACATTATCATTCTAATAGGATAGCGTTAAATGATGGACCAGCCACGGCGCCCTACAGTCACATACGGTTCTCCTTTCAACTTGGCAGGCCCTTCAATCCAGAGCGTATCACCTACATTTTCAGTAGAGGCCTAAAAGGTATGCATATGTTCCCTCTGGATCAAAGCAAGAACCTTCTAGGGTAGGAGTCCAATCACCCTCACCACTACACTATCCCCCAAACCCAGGACCATGCTCCCCTGAACCCCAGGAACACAGTTCAACTGGGCCCTGTGGTGGGACCAGGGAAGGTTCCCCAGTGGACTGGGCCCTGTGGTGGGACCAGGGAAGGTTCCCCAGTGGACCGGGCCCTATGGTGGGACCAGGGAAGGTTCTCCAGTGGACCGGGCCCTGTGGTGGGACCAGGGAAGGTTCCCCAGTGGACCAGGCCCTATGGTGGGACCAGGGAAGGTTCCCCAGTGGACCGGGCCCTATGGTGGGACCAGGGAAGGTTCCCCAGTGGACCGGGCCCTATGGTGGGACCAGGGAAGGTTCTCCAGTGGACCGGGCCCTATGGTGGGACCAGGGAAGGTTCCCCAGTGGACCGGGCCCTATGGTGGGACCAGGGAAGGTTCCCCAGTGGACCGGGCCCTATGGTGGGACCAGGGAAGGTTCCCCAGTGGACTGGGGTGTACTGGTTAGATGAGGGAGGGAAAGTCTGCTGGTGGACTGACCTAAGGCAGCGTGTGTTCAAGGGCTGTCCGCTCTTGAGACCTGTGGCCAGGTACTCAAAGTCATCCGTGAACTCCTGGTTCTCCCCAAACTCCACCACATCATTGAAGTGCTTCACGTGCTGCACCACCGTGAAGAGCTAGAGGGGAAGAAGGGAAATACCTTGATTTTACAATGCCATTCAAGGTATTTTGAATCAAGAGAGGCAGAGAGGGGGGAGAGAAGCAGAGGGATGGAGGGAAAGACAGGTGGATAAACAAAGAGACCCAGAGGAGGAGATAAACAGGGAAAGACATGAGAGGAGTGAGTGAATATATATATATATATATATATATATAAATACATATATTAGGGCTGTCAAATTAACGCGTTAATTGGGATTAATTAATCACAGAAAAAATAACACGTTAAAAAAATTAACGCAGATTAATTGCGCTTCTATAGTGCCCTGTGACCCGGTGCGTCATTTGCGTTGAAACAAAATGGAGGCGGACGAGAAGACGCTGCTCAGCTCCGTGAACGTAAAAGTTCAAGTTTAAACAGCTCCCAGACGGAACTGTAGATAGGAAGACCGTTATCTGCAATCTCTGTAGTAAGGAATTTTCCTATCACCGGAGTTCATCAACCCTTGAATATCACCTCAACGCAAAACGTTTGGTAGCAAGCTGGCAGGTACGAGCTGCCACCGCCCCTAAAGCTGGCGCTAGCAGCCAGCCTCGTCAAGCCACACTCGACTGAGATGCATTGAATCCTGAGTGAGATGGAAATGTTATTAATTTGATCTTAAAATGCCCCGTATTTTAATGAAAGACATGTTTTAAATAAAAGAGGCATTGAAGTTTAAAGTCTATTATGTCTATTATTCATTGAGTCACTCATCTGCCATAATTTACTTGAATTAAATAATTTTTAAATACTTTCTCGGAAAAATGTAAGTTTGCGATTAATTTAGATTAATTAATCACAGAGCTTGTAATTAATTAGATAATTTTTTTGAATCCCTTGACAGCCCTAATACATACGTGTGTGTGTGTGTGTGTGTGTGTGTGTGTGTGTGTGTGTGTGTGTGTGTGTGTGTGTGTGTGTGTGTGTGTGTGTGTGTGTGTGTGTGTGTGTGTGTGTGTGTGTGTGTGTGTAAACTTCTACATCCCTCATCAAAATACATTCCCTCATCAAAAAATGCATATAAGCAATTGAGATGCAAGACAAATAATCCAGTAGTAGACGTATCGATTGCTAAGCCACTTATTAACAGAGTATAAGTGAGCTCAGATTGGCCGCCTACTACCAAGGATTCACTCAACGGGGGAGAGAAAGCCAGAGAGTGAGAGGGAATTTATGAAATGTTCCGTTAACTCCATGGCAACCGAGAGAGCGAGACCAAGGCACGGCTCGGGATGAAGGGATATGGATAATGGATGGCAAGATGAGAATCTACTAAATAATGAGCGGAAGACAGGATGCGGAGAGCAAGAGAGAGAGCGAGAACAAAATCATGTTTATGTCCATATGAAAAACAAAGTATATGTTGTACATCACCGCAGGAAAACAGAACAAAACCGCTCAGTCCGAACATTCTGGAACCATGCTGTATAACACTTGTCCTGTAACATCATTTATTCAACAACAAAAACATTCTAGCGCAGTGTGTGTGTGTCTGTGTGTTTGTGTCCGTGTGTTCGAGTGTGAGTCTGGGTGTGTGTCCGAGTGTGTGTGTGTGTGTGTGTGTCCGAGTGTGTGTCCGGGTGTGTGTTTGTGTCCGTGTGTTCAAGTGGGTGTGTGTGTGTGTGTCTGTCCGAGTGTGTGTGTACGTGTGTCCGGGTGTGTGTGTGTCCGTGTGTATACTTGTCCGTGTGTCCGTGTGTGTGTCCGGGTGTGTGTCCGAGTGTGTGTGTACGTGTGTCCGGGTGTGTGTGTGTGTGTGTGTCCGTGTGTGTGTGTGTGTGTGTGTGTGTGTGTGTGTGTGTGTGTGTGTGTGTGTGTGTGTGTGTGTGTACGTGTGTCCGGGTGTGTGTGTCCGTGTGTGTGTCCGTGTGTGTGTGTGTGTGTGTCCGTGTGTGTGTGTCCGTGTGTGTGTGTCCGTGTGTGTGTGTCCGTGTGTGTCCGTGTGTACCTCTTTGTGCTCCTTGCGACACTTGAGTGCAGTGACCATGTCCTGGTAGGGCTCTGTAGGGATGGTGGTGGACTTGGTGACCCTGGGGGGCGGCGGGGGAGCTTTGAAGAGCCCGTCGTCCTTCTGGGAGCTGGAGTCCTTGGTGGAGCCCGAGGCCACCACCTGCAGGAACACAGCCCTTAAACCTTCAGCCTCGGGAACGTCGCGTCGACCGGAAGTGCACTCACAACGAGGTCGCCACACAGCTGGCCTAAGTGTAAAGACTCGTTTTGGAGGGGGGTCACAGCAACATTTTAATATTCATCTGGTCCATCTCCCATCAGCTGATGCAGAAGATGTTTTGCGTCATTACTTTGACACTTGGCACTCCCCACCAGCGTTCTCTCGGCAGAGTTGCTGATGATATTCCCGCTAGAAAACACAACCATAAGCGAAGGCATTCTGCGGCTGTCTACGGCTACCGGCAAACATGTAGTCCCAATATGCACATTAGTGATGACATGGTCCGTCATCAGAACGGCGATCTCAAGGCAAGAAAGAGCTCTAAATATGTAATTATGTTCTTTAAACAGGATTGCTCACAGCTTTCCAGTTTGACACAACATGGGTAAGCATCCCGACATGGGTTTCACCCTAAGCAAAGAGCTGTAAACAGAGGTGCGTTCAAAGTCGCAAACATAGGCGAACGCTCGCAAACGATTTCAAACATGTTCTGCAAGCGTGCCGATGTCTTTAAACGTTCGCGAACATAGGCAAACTGTCAGAAGAGGTAGTTCTCCGCAAGCAGACATGGATCACGGACTGCAAGAGATGTGCTCCCAGATGGAGATTAACATTAATTCCTTTCCTAAACCTAAAGCAATAGATAAATCGTTTAATATAGCCTATCTACACCCTTACTTCAACTGATGTCTTGTGCATCCTAAAATGTGGTCTGAACGTGACGTCGCAGTAAGTGGGCACAACTTCAGTGACGTAGCCCTCTATTCTTGAATCGTGCGAATTCCTTGTCTGCAGTATACTTTCTACGAGATCCACAACTTTTAGACATTCTTCTGTAAACTTGTCAATTATCATGGAGGCTGCAGCTAATAAAATGGCCTTTCTTGACGCCATTTGTTTGTTTACAGTTTAAAACGAACGTTTTAAACTGGGCCACTTGCAGTTTAAAACGAACGTTTTAAACTGCAAGTGGCCCAGTTTAAAACGAACGTTTTACACTGGGCCACTTGCTCTTAGCGATGGCCTCTCTGTCTCACTCTCTCTCCCCTGCACTTGTCAAGCCCCCCTCTTTCCCTCTCTCTCACTTCCTCTTGTCTGTTCCTTCTGTCTTCCTCTCTCTCCCCTTCTCGTCAAGTTCGGTGAGAATCACTTGCTCTTATCCAAGCAGCCTTTCACCAATCCTGGCTGCCACAAACACTTTAAATTCATAACAGATACACCACTTCTCAAACTCGATAAAATAAACAGCTCATGTCAATCGAAGAATTGTCGGTTCATTATTCCACACACACACACACACACACACACACACACACACACACACACACACACACACACGTATGTATACAGTGGGTTGAACGCTGCATTCTCCCCATGGTGTTTTGGGTCCAGGCCTCTTTCCAGTACACTTTCTTTCCACCAACTATCAAATCCCCTAACCTTGCAGGTCCATTTTACCCTTAGGAGCAGGTTGTGTACCAAGGTGTTAGCAGATCTTGTTTAGAACTGACGCCTCAGTCCTGTGTAGGGCTTCCTATCCTACAATTACAATTAGGGCATTTAGCAGACGCCATTATCCAAAGCAACGGTTAATACACACATCGACACACCGACGGCAGGGTCAACCATGCAAGGCAGCAGCCAGCTCGTCAGGAGCAGTTAGGGTTAAGTGTCTTGCTCAGGGACACATCAACACTCTGAGCTGGGGATCGAACTAGCAACCTTGCGGTTACAAGACAACTGCTCTACCTCCTGAGCTAAGCAGATCCCCTAGCCGACCCTCTATCCTAAAGCAAGTATGTGATGTTTTAGAGTTGATATCAGTGTTTCCGCTAGAAAATATTGGTGCCGGTCATCATGTGACCTGGAAGGTTTCATTTCAAAGTTTTTTTTTTCTTTACTTTCGTTACTTACTTTCGATATTTGCCATCTGTGAAGCGTGCCGCTGCTGACTTAGAGTCAAATGTATCGAGAGTGTCTCTGCTGCTTGCAATGCGCATAAGCCTCGTGCCTCTTCCTTCCCCAAGGCGGCTTCGCTGAGCAGTCTTTATCAGAGCTTAGATCGGGCCCAGAAAAATCAAGCCCGACCCGTGCACGTTCTGTCCGAGCCCAGCCCAGCACATTAACTGTAATGATGAGCCCGACCCCGATTTCAACCCGACAATTTTTTTGATACATGTGTAACATTGTACACATTTGTTACTTAGGCCTACTCTGCTAAATATATATGTAAGGGATAATGTATACAACGCCGGTAATTATCGGGAAAATAAGCCCCGACAGGGCGAACAGGACGTCGACGCGCAGCGGAGGTGTCTTGCTTCGCCCTGAAGGGGCTTATTTTCGATAATGACCGGCGACGTTCTATACATTATCCCGCTTATTACACGGCTACTTGCCAAAACGAAAAAATCACTTCACATGGTGTGTCTTTTTACAATTTAATCGTTAGCAGCATTCGTAGTGTTGATCAGCAGTGAAATAGTCCGCCAAAGACGTTGGCGTCGCTTAGCAAACGAAGACGCTGGGGTTGACAAGTTACCGGACTATTACCCATGCAAGTGAACGGAGCGTTCCACGGCATTGAGTAGACTCGAGTAATAAAGGCCTATAATATTTCTGTTTACGGCATAGATTTCTCCTCAGATTAGGCCAATAAAGCAATGATTAAAAAAAAGGCCCGGCCCGACCCAGCTCGAGGATAGTGGTGGGAAATATCGGCCCGACGCGCATTGTTTTACATGAATTGGCTAAACAAATGACCACTGTAGCATATTTAAACACAATTCAAATTGGGCAGAGAGAATTATTTCCATTGGTCATTCTGACCGGAGACATTTAGAATTTTCGGTCCTACTCATTTTTTTCCCGGTCAATGACCGGACAACGGAAACTATGGTTGATATGAATAAATCATTCTTTTTTCTGCAGATCGCTCTCGGGTCTTTAAGCGGTAACAGCCCCTGCTCACTGTGACAATGAACATATGTCTGAATGTGTGCAGCACGTGTGTACTTACGGTGTTGGTCTGTGATCGGGGCAAAGACACCACTGGGGGGGCGTCCTCTTCACTGTCCACGGCCCAGTGTCTGGCGTTGTAGACCGCCTTGGTAGGAGACTAAAACACACAAAAAGTCAATTACACAATACTCTTATCTAGAAAAACACTCCATTTGTACTCAATCATTCCAGGGAAGGCCAAAGAGAAAGCGACGGCAGAGATAATGTGAGTCCTACATAGGGCTGTAACTAACGATTATTTTAATAATCGATCGGTCGATTATTTTTTCGATTAATCGAAAAAAAGAAACATTTGTAATTGCCGCTTCATTATTCAAAAACTGAACATTACTTCAAATTCACAGTGCAGACTGAAGTGTAAAAACACCAGGTTATTGCTCCAACATCCCGGAACTATTGAAAGTAACATTAAATGATAAAAAATAAAAATAAACATAACTGGGATAACACAAAAAAAACATAAAATGTATGATATACATTTATAAATACACAGTATATAAAGGGATGTCCATGGTTAACCAGTTAACCGATAAGATCTTTAACTGGTAAATACTATTTGTTAAAAATGAATTAAATCATCTTAATTTCTCTCAGATGACAGATCGTTAATTTTTATTGATATTGATACAATTTGAGACTCCTTAACGATCCAAGTCTTTATTGATACCACTATTGATACTTTTCTATTATTTTGTTGAAATATAACTTGTATTATTGCTTTAACTGCTGATAAGATGATCATAACTCAAGGACGTTAAACAGGTCATAATTCCATCTTTACTATCTATTTTATATTGCTGGGAAAACAAGTTTTGGCCAAAATCTCAATTATTTAATTTTTTTGTGTTGCATTTGAACACATCGATCATATTACTGAGCCGACCTGAACAGGTCAAATTTGACACTGTTTGCTACTTTTTTTTTAAGATAGCTAGCTCTATATCCTGCCGATTTTAACATGGATTACTATTTTTAACTGACGGGACTTTCTACACCGCCCGGTTGTGTGATTACTGCCGCTGCTCTGAATGACTGTTGATGCACGCGGTGCCGGCTCGAGCCCGTCTGCACACCGTCTGAAGCAGCAGCAGCTGACAGAGTTTTTGGTTGGACTAGACGGATACTGAGTTGAATGAGTTTCTTTTTACCCAAAGACAGTGAAGGTAAAACACTTTTATATAGGCCTACAGTCCAGTGTTAAGATATGACCAAATACAAGCTCTGGTCGCTCACACTAAAGCTCGCTGTGGGCATGCATGAACCAAGAGCCAACCTGCCGGCGGCTGGCTGTAAACAGTGCCGCGCCTACGAGTGACGTATTAATCGCGCGACTCAACGAATCGATGACCAAATTCGTTGCCAACGCTTTTAGTAATAGATTTGTCGATTTTATCGATTCATTGTTGCAGCCCTAGTCCTACATGTAGACGCATCCTGTTTTGTTAACAAGGACTTCAAGGACAGACAGTCCACTCTCCATGTGGTCTCCTTATTTGACATGGATGGCAGAGTAGGACCACTGAGTTATTTTAATCGTCATTTGGAATAGAGTGTTTTTTTTATCACTGGGATAATAGCTCCCCTTACTGGTCCTGGACATTAACCACCATTAGTCATGGCTGATGAAAATTAAAACTAGTGTTGACAACTTTGTCATATTTGTTGAAATTCTCTTTATATCCCAACAGCAATTGATCAAAATAAACTCTGACAATAAAATAAAGAAATCCAGTATCTGTGACCGTCCAATCATTGAACTTGGCCCGAAATTAACCAATGGGCTTGTCTGCCTACCTACTAGTGCTGACCTAGAAATCAGGTTCTCATTGTCATGGCGACGTGAACATGTGGCATGAACATATCACAAAAATCTATCTGAAATGCAATAATTAGTATTGTTTTATGCTCAATGGTAGTTCTACTGCCACTGTGGGGTTAATCTCATACTATTGATTATGAACATCTATTGATTTTTTTATATGCCCATTTTCAGGACCTCTATTAATATTAAACTACGAATAATGTTCCATATATTCTAATGTTGTCCTTTTCCAATCACCGTATCATAAACACATTGTAAGGGTCTGTAGATTTACCGTTTTGTTCTTTATGAACTGCTTATTTTAGAAAAAAGGTTGGACACTATTTTCAAGGATTCAATTATTAGGTATTTATGTTTTTTCAAGTCTTCATGACTAAATAAATTGACAATATGAATGTTAATATTACACTTATAATAAACTAAATACATTAGCACTGAATATTAAATTAATTACCGTAAGACATATCGCCATCGTACTACTCAACGTATTTGCATATGGTATGTTTTCCTCTCATGGTGCAGCCCTACTCCCCATCTACCCAGCACTCATTAATAATGAGTGTGAGCCAAGTCCTACACAAGGCAAGGCATACCTATTGTTAGAGCTATTCATGAGTTTTTGGATTTAGAGGGAGGGCTGAACGGATGTTTTAGCATGGATACTTTCAAAATCTAGCTTACTTAGGCTGGTTTCATTAAATTGCCTACCCTCGCTTTAAGTGTACCTTGTTTATATGAATATATATCACATCTATACAAGCAAAATAAAAATACATTGGGCATCGTTGACAGAGAGCAACTTGTAAATGTTTAGAGATAAGAGCAGAGGGAATAATATTGTGATAACCAACATACAGACTAATAACTCAAAATCGACCAAGGCAATGACAGTATATACCAGTACTTTTTTAAGCATATCCTGAGTAAGAGGTTAGGAAAATACCAACTTTGTTTTGTTACGTATAAATCCTAATTTGACCTGGAGGACTTTGCCAAGGTTGTGTTGGACATGAGAAGTACTTCATGTCAATACTGGCAGAACAACAATTAAACAATCACTTCCTTCTGAAGGACAATGGCTTCAGTTGTGCTGCTGGGTGTTCCCTCTCTTGATGCCCAGGGTTCCTCATGCCTCACCATGCACTCTGCACTGCGTTCACTCAGCCTTAGTCACGCGCCCCCTAGAGAGTCCGCCAAGTAACGCATTTGGTATCCTTGTTTCCACATACAAAAAAAACGGGTTTCAACTTGAAATTTGAACCACGCAATATAAATTTGAGCATCAACTGGCATGTTGGAGAAGTTTTGCATTCTTGAAAAGTTTGAGTAACTGACTCTTACCCTGATCATTACCTTCGTTTTTTTCTATTGTTCTTGGAATTTATATTTCCCCATTAACATTTAATAATACATAGTCATTATATATGCTTTGGCAATGTACATATATTTACAAGTTAAGTTATCAGTTTTATTTCCATGCCAATAAAGCTCCTTGACAGAGAGGGGATGGAGAAGAGAACGGGAGAGAGGGAGACAGAGGGCATGGATAAGAGAACTGGAGAGAGAGGGACTTGACAAGAGAAAGAGACAGAATGAACAAGAGAAAGTGAGAGAGGGACTTGACAAGAGACGGGGAGAGAGAGGGAAACAGAGGGAATGGAAAAGAACGGGAGTGAGAGAGAGGGAAAGAGGGGGGCTTGACAAGAGCAGGGGAGAGAGGGAGACAGAGAGGCCATCGCTAAGAGCAAGTCAAAGTCGATCAAAGTCACAACTTATCTGTTTTGGCAGCGCAGTGCGGGAACGAGCTCCCTGCTCATGTTAAGACCGCAGAGTCGCTCAACAGCTTCTGCAAGACTCAAGCCTCACCAGCTCATATTTCACCTAGACTCTGCATAGCCACCCTGTCCCACCCCTCCTACTTGCTGTATGTTGTACGTCCTGGCACTTATTGTACGTCGTCTTAAGCTATAGTACTAAATTGTGTGTGTGTAGCATCTTATCCTAGCTATCTTTGTTGCATACAGGGTTAACCTGGCGATTGTTAGCACTTTGCACTTTGTTCTATGAACATCCTTACTGTACCGACAGCGATATGTATTTTTTCTTCTTATGACAAATGTAAGTCGCTTTGGATTAAAGCATCTGTTAAATGCCCCAAATCTTAATGGAAAGGAGAAGAGAACGGGAGAGAAAGAAAGACAGAGGGAATGGACAAGAGAGAGGGAGACAGAAAGGGAGTGGACAAGATAAAAGGGAGAGAGGGAGACAGACAGGGAGAGGAAAAGAGAAAGGGGGAGAGCGAGAGGGAGACAGAATGGGAGAGAGGGAGACAGAGGGAATGGACAAGAGAGGGAGACAAAGGGAAAGGATGAAAGAATGATTTAAGGAGGGAAAAACAGACCGCTCAAAGGACGGGGTGACAAATGTGTATTTTGGTGTGAACGCAGCCCAAGTTTTGTCGCGTGACAAATCATAACCTGTTGCTGTGCAAGTTTTGTCAGGCGAATTTGTCACGCCACATCTTTTGCCCGCCAACGGTGCTTCATGCCAATTAAGTCTCAACCATGGCCTAGATAACCAACATTGCATGTCTTTACCTGTTGTGGAAGAGGGAGAGACGTCAGAGAACCCGACGCAGTCTATTCATAATATTGTAATGACCACGGAAGAGGCAGTGGATGAAGTATTGATTAGACAGCGATTTATTAGGTAGGCCTACCTAATAAACCGTTGGAGGAGATGTCAGCCGTATTCTGCTGACATCTCCTCCAATAGCACCTTGAATATCCTGAGCTGTTTCGCTTTGGAGCGGATGCTGTTGATGATTTTCACAACGGGAGTCATCACATACTCAAAGCCGATCACTTTTGAACATAACGCCTGCTGGTGAATGACGCAGTGGGAATGCAGAAGTTTTGGGAAGTCTGGGTCACCTTTACAGTGAGCGATGGAACCTGCATGTTGGCCAATCATAGCAGAAGCCCCGTCTGTAGTCACCGCTACCAGCTTTTCCATTGCTACCTTTTTCTGTGCGAAAAACTCCTTCACCTCGTTGTCAACGTCTTTAAGGGCAGTAGTGTCAAGAGGTCTTCTTTTGTGGAGAAATCTTCAAACACCATCCGGATAAAGACCGAGAGCTGCGCTGTACCGCTGTTGTCCACGGACTCGTCGCACTGGATGCTAAACCACCTCCACCTCGTCAGATCCCGGTCCAGCTGCTCAGCCAGGTTAACGGACATAGCCGACGCCCGTCTAGTCCCCCAGTTAGACATCGGAGAGAGTGGCGATTAGATCGGTTCCATTTTTCCCGTCTTAAGTACAGTGTTTTATTATCATCATTGCTTCTTTGAAAACTTCTCCGTCTGAAAAGGCCTTCTTCTTCTTTGTCAGAAAATGTGTAGCTCTAAACGAGGCTTCGGTTGCTTTTTGGGAGTTTTTCGCCGGCCTCCTGAAAAAGACTGCTGCTTTCCCAAAGCTGCCTTTAGCTCACAGGCTTTTTCTGCCCAAAACGTGCTTCCCGGTGGAAAGTCGCCCCGCAAATGAGACAAACGCAGGTTTCTTTCACAGTAGTAAAAAAGAACTCTTCCTCCCATTCACTGGGAAAATTATAAGATCTTTCTTTTATCTGCCATGTTTTTGGGGTAAGAAGGCGCATTCAGCTCTCCATCTTCGCTGCTTCCCGCTCACCTTTGAACTGGAATAGGTCAGAGTTCGACTAAACATATCGAAACTTCATGTATTATACAAATATTTTTAATTATTTTATTTTTATCTATATAAATGTGATAAGTGTGATTAAAAAACCTTTTTAGACGCAGCTCACTGGTGAGTTGTGCTATTTTTAGCTCATATGGTCCTTGAGGGCGAAATGGTGCCCACGGGCACTGTGTTGTGACCCCTGCCCTAATGGCTCCCTGTCTATTTGGCTGTTTCCAAACCTGAGGTCAGTGGTCTCACAATGAAAGACTAAAACGCGGAGCGCTGAGATAGACCAACCCACAGACAGACTGATGGCTGGGGATAGGCGGAGGGGAGAGCTGGCTGAGGAGGGGACCCGGTGGCCAGAGGAGCTGCCAGGAGAGCAGAGAGGGCCTAATAAGCCTAAAGAGGGAGTATTTAAATATAAATTGTATTTTAAAAGCGCCTTTCAAGGTCCCAAAGGACCAGGGTGGGAATTTCACTACAGCCACGATGGCCATGGCCGTCGTTTCCCCGCTATCTGGTCGTTATGCCCTTCTGAAAATCGTACGCCCATCGGCCGCTGTCGCCTGGTTGCCCCACGCTCGGCCCGTTTTGCGATTTCTTTCCTGCCCTCTCCTGTCAAGTCTGCCCCAGCAACATAATGTTAGTACATGTACTTCATTGGTCAACACAACAATATCAACAAGGGTTACCAATAAAATGCAAGCGTTAAAGAGATCTCGTTGACGGGCTGCCCGATCCCACAGCACAGCAATCCCAAAGACAACGTGACAATAAATGTAAGCCTTCGAAAAAAGATCAACAAATAGCTGTTTTCTGAGCCGACGTCGGCGCATTTTCCACATAGCGTGCATTAATGGAGTCATTTTGTCGTTTTTATAGCTTTTTATAGCTACTTTGCGTAAAGAGTTCACAGTTCAAATCTGAAAGTTTATTGCGTGGGATGAGCATCGGCAGCAGACGCGATCGTAATTTCCGGTTAGTGCACCACGGAGTGTTCGATTTAGAACGACACTGACATCTGAAAATCAGCGCACTTAGTGAGTGCGAATAGTGTACTACGTTTAAGTTTACTCATGGAAGTATGGATATCAGAACACAGCAATGGACACAGGCTGGGTAAAATTAAAGATGTAGAGATTAGAACAAGTACAATGGAGAAAAAATAAAAAGAGGGAGTGCAAGTGGAATCAGGAGGTGGAAAGGAAAGCTGAAATAAAAATATGACTTTTTAATCATGTCTCAAAAGTGGATATTGTTGTGCTTTGGTGCATCTGAAGCAGAGAGTTTGGGGCCTGCCACACTGAAAGCCCTGTCACCCATAGAGCGAAGCTGGGATGAGGGGACTGCTAAAAGACAAGCATCTGAGGAACGAAGGGTGCTGGTTTGCTGGTAAGGGGTAAAGCGATAGATAGGATAGAGACTGCTCTTTTAGAGATGCATAGACAAGCAGAAGGATTTCGTATTGAATGCGGAAATGAACAGGGAGCCAATGCAACTGTTGGAGGATAGGAGCGTTGTGATCCCAGGGCCTGGTGCGGGTGAGTAGCCTTGCAGAGTTTTGGACATACTGCAGCCTATTTAAGGTCTTAGTTAAGATGCCATACAGTAGAGCATTGCAGTAGTCGAGCCTTGACGTTATGAATGCATGAATAAATGTTTCTGCTGCAGATGAATTAAGGGAAGGCCGGAGTTTGGAGATGTTTTTTTAGATGGAAAAAATATGTTTTGTTGATATTTTTGATGTGTGTATCAAATGAGAGAGTATAATTCAGTATTATGCCCAGATGTCTTACTTCAGCAGAGGTGGTAGCGAAATAGCTGGGGATAGATATCTGAAGATGTTCCATTTTTTTTCAGAATGTTAGAGGTAGAAATTAGAAAAGCTTTTGTCTTATCTTGATTGAGTTTGAGGAAGTTTTGAGTCATCCAGTTGTTAATGGCATTTAAGCAGCAGACCAGCTTGGATAATGATAACGTGCGAGCAGGCTTGGTGTGAATGTAAATCTGAGCGTCATCCGGATAGCAGTGGAAATTCAGCCCTTTGTTTCCTTTTATACAGCCGGGAGGAAGGATGTCGATTATGAACAGCAGAAGGCCAAGGACCGAGCACTGGGGGACACCATGTGGAGGGGGGGGGGACTCAGGAGATTTGAAGTCTTCTCTCATTCAGGTATGATTGGAACCAGGACAGTGGAGCACCAGTGATACCAAGCAGAATTTCTAGTCTGGTTAGTAGATGGCTGTATCAAAGGCAGCTGTGTTTCAAAGGCAGCTGTGAGGTTGAGGAGGATAAGAATGCTGACATTGCCTGTGTCAGCAGCTAACAGCAGGTTGTGGTTAGGGTTAACCCTAACCTTTACTACTTTAACCAGAGGGAGTGAGCTGGAAGCACTGGAACACAGTCTTGTCTGTCTGTCTGTCTCTCTGCCTGCTAGCCTGCGTGTGGAAGGGCAGGTAGCTCAACCATAGGTAGAACTTCAGCGTCCGCTTACAATTACTTCTCAAGAATAAACCAAAACATTGACCAAGAGGACTTCAGGCGTATATTAGCAGCTCAGTGGGACCTGTCACCTTGTTTTGCAGTAGCATGGAGCGATGGCATTGATAATGGTTATGGAAGGGGAAATAGGGAGAACGAAAGTGCATCAATAAGAGAGCGAGAGAAAGGGAGCAATAGAGTGAGAGCCAAATCGAGAGAGTAAGAAAGAGACGGAAAGAGAGCTGGAGAGAAAGTGTGGGCCCCTGTATAAAAACTAGAACATGGTATCGTTTGGGTACTGCTAGAGAACTCCGGCATCACTATAGCAAAACATGATAATTATCTGATGAAAATTGATAGTGCTACAGACAGCCGTCAGCTGTTCTCTACCTTTAACTCTCTTCTTCACCCGCCGCCACGACCTCCTGCTACTTCATTGGGCGCTGATGACTTTGCAACTTTCTATTCTGAGAAAATGTGTACTAAATTCTGTAAACCAACAGAAGAGAATCTAGCTCAGTCCAACGTGGTACATTAATTTACAAAGTTGGCGGTCAAAGACTCACAAGCTGATGACTGGTGTACCCCAGGGGTCAGTTCTCAGCCACCTTTTTTCTCCATTTATATCACCTCACTAGGCAAGACAATTACTTCCAATGGGTTCAGTTATTACTGCTATGCAGACGACACCCAATTGTATCTGTCTTTCCCCCCAGAAGATTTCACAATCCCCAGGATTTCTGCTTGTCTGCATGACATTTCGGTATGGATGAAAAAACGACACCTGCAGCTAAACCTAGAAAAAATTAGCTGCTGATATTCCAAGCCAAGCATTACCCTTAGGGGTAACTTTTTGAACTACTATTCAATGCTACTATTGTACTTGTGAACTGCAGATTCACACTTTACAATATTAGGAGGATCAGACCTTACCTTACACAGTACTCAACTCAACTCCTTGTCCAAACTATGGTCTTGTTTAAACTAGACTATTGTATCTCCGCTCTAATTGGTCACCCTGCATGATCTATAAAGCCATTGCAGATGATCCAGAACACAGCAGCCCACCTTATTTTCTAGAGCCTAATAGGGCACATGTAACACGTCTGTTGGTATCACAACACTGGCTCCCCATTGAAGCAAGAATCAAATGTAAAATCCTGACTTTGGCCCATAGGGTTCTCACTGGTTCAGCACCCTCTTACCTCTGAGTTAATCCAGCCATATATCCCCTCTAGACCTCTGCGTTCATCAAATTAGCGATTTTTGTGCTGAGCCAACATCACCACCAGATCTCAATCCAGACTGCTCTCGTTTCTACAGCCTCAATGTTGGAACAAGATGCCAAATACCATTCGCTCAGCCACCAGTCTGGACTCTTTTAAAAAACATCTGAAAACACTTCTGTTCTCCCAGCACTATCCTGTCTCTCCCAACACTTTTCCTGTTTAAAACTGAGGTAGCTATACATGCAGTGTAGCTACCTCAGGACTCTTCAAGCAGAGTGGTCCCTTCCCACAGCTATGGTTTCTATAATGAGCTCAACCGCCTGCCCCATTCAGCCCAAAGACGGACCGAGTCCGGCCCAGAGACAATGGCTATTTCAGGGAGAGCGGGGTGAGAGCAGAGAGGATATGAGATTTTATAAACAGAGAAAGCTGTGATGAATGGTATGAGATAATTTTTTTCTATAATTCAAGTAGGAGAGACAAAGGGAATGTCAGAGAAAATCAAAAGAGAACAAGGAAGGTGGAGAGGGTGAGCAGAAAAGTGAGAATGGGAGGAAGAGGAAAGGAAGAGGGGGAGGCGGAGGAAAGGGCAAGAGAAGATGAGAGAGAGGAAGGATGGACTAAGAGGGTGAGAGGAAATGAGGACACTAGGGAGGAGGAGGCATAGGGTAGACAGAGGGTGAGGAGGAGGAGGAGGAGGAGGAGCATGGTGGGATGCTTTCGGCCGTACGGGCAACACGCCCAGACCGGAGCCCACTAAAACTCTCTGCCGGAGTCTGCGACGCCTCCACACCACAAGGACATTAACTTAATAGTCTTAATCCCAAAGGCAGGGAGAGGATAGAGGAACAGGGAGAAAGGAAGAGACTAAGAGTGAGGGAGAGAGAAAGAGAGCAGTCCTCGGTCTCTGTTGAAAAGGTTTTGATAGTGTTGGGATGAGTCTTTATAAAATGGAGAATAGGTAACCAGAGGAATACAATCAACGGGAACATTACAGGCTATAGCCCTGCAGACTATATGGCCTATTACAGCATTTACATGCTAACCCTAAAAATTAACGGTTATTGTTTCCAAGTAAGAGGCATCTCGATAAGTTGAAATTTAAAATCCCATTGGTCAAATTCAAATTACATTCAAGCAACCATGTGATTTATGGAATTAACCTTGATTATATCTGCCAGGTGAACTTGTCTACATCCCATGTTTGGTTTTAAGTAGATGTTTGTTCTGTTTACATGTTTATTTTCAATGTTCTTTTTTTTCTGGACGTATTCTCCTGTTGACTTGATTAGATACATAGGAGCGTATGAATCTTATGACCCCTTGTTAAGGATATTGTTTCTAAGTTGAAGTAATTTCTGTAGAAGGTGATCTGAAGAAAATAACAAATAAAAAATAAGTAGCAAAACATCAGCTTATGCCGCATTTCTACCGGCGGGTGCGGCCCGGTGAAGTAGTGAAGGTGCGGTTCGGCCCAGCTCAGCTACGGCTCACGTTTCCACCGCCGACATCCCCCTTTGGGTAGGGCCGAGTTAAAGCCGGATGGCGACAGATGCTAACGTAGCGGTAGCTACGTTAGCATCATGACCTCATAGCAGCCCGACACAGTGTAGCCTGCTAATAAATCCCAGGAAAAAGACGACAGCGTCACAATGAACAAAGAGAAACAATGTAGGACGTCCAAGAAGGACGGCAAACTTTTGCGCAACATAACCAAGCTTTCGCCGTTGACCAGAAATACCTTGCGGGTACTATGTTTGTTTCCCAAAAACAGCTCCACAGTGCACTCATCCCATCAGGGAGTTTAATTTACATGATCTGGGGAACATTTCCACCTCTCTAAATGCCAGAAAAATATCCATATATATCTTCCATTAGTGTGTTCTTGACTTTTCATTTTGCTCGGACCCCGTTAATCATCGCTTGCGGTTATATTTATTATTATTGTATAATATTATATAGATATAGAGATCCGGGAGTCAGCAAATGGCAACAACCACTTTTCCTCCATGCTGTGGTTCACTCCGACAGCTCATTGGTCAATGGACGGCAGCTCATTTACATTAAAGCTTCAGACACCAGAAACGGCCCATTCTGAAGGGACTGAAACAAAGGGTAATAGCGGTAGGCGAAATTTTCTTTCCTAAAAGCCATTTCCAGCAAACAGCTTCAAAAACATGTTTCCTGTTACTCATATACTATGTTTACTAGTTGATAAAACACTATAATCTGTCTCCTTTTAGGAACATGCAATGCTGAGCAAAGAGACCCCAGCCACCAGTACCTAAGCCTCAATACAGAGGTTATCTCATCTGGGAGCTGTCCCTTACCACCTCACTGAGTAAGGTAGGGAAAGACACAGAGAAGCGTCGAGCAATTAGTCATTTTATCAGACGCTCCAAAGAGCAGGCACTTCAGCTTGACGAAAAGGGGGTGTCCTGCATCGAAGCAGAGGGGAACAGTCACATACTGTTTTGGGGAGACTGGCAAAAACAAAGGATCTTCATCCCGTCTTCGCCCAATCACAGCCTTTCCAGTGAGATAATGGCATCGTTTACTAGATAGGTTATTGTTGAGGATCCAAAAAGACATATCACCATGTTTAGAGCAACAAGGAAAATTACAGCATTGGGGATTCACCGTCTCTTAAAACCAAAAGGTGACATAAGAGTTCATTCAGATGCAGGTCATGTCATTCATTCATGGGCACTGGGGAGCACCACTGCTCCCCAGTGCACATTAATGAATGACAAGTGCTGAAAAAAAATGACAGTGTTGGTCAACACTGTCATTTCCAACTGAGAGACGAAACACCCAAGCTCGAAAAACTCTTTAAAAAAATGCAGTATCCGTGCACTATAGGGTACAGGAACAGTTCGCAAAATTCACAGGTTGGTTCATATAAGTGTCACGGTTCGGTACAGTACGTTTTGAGTAAAGCAGAAGAGAGGTAGGGGTTTGGCGAGTCAGTGTGCGTGCATGTCTGTGCGTGGCTGTGACACTTTCCTACAGTTTGGGAAAGGGCTAAAACAAAGAGCCACGATGCCGTACTAGACTCTGCAGATTAGTTCTGCTGTAAACAGCAAGTGAACCAGCCATCCAACTTGGATTTCAAACTTATTTCAAAAACGACAGTGAAGGTGTCGTTATTTAATGTGACCTGATAGGAGTCGAGGTTAAAGATGAAAATAAAGATGTGATTTTGATTTTGAGTATAACATCAGTCCCAACTACATATTTTAGTCCAGACATTAGATTCGGACTTTAACATCTGATCCAGACGATGGAGGGGGAATAAAGTATATTTGAGTTGGTGAGCCGTGTTCTTGAATAGGGGGATCATGGCACTGGGATGGACAGAGAGGAAGAGGCTACTGACCTTCTTGAAGATGCGTCGGTGGCTCTCCTGGTTCTTGTCAGCCTGCTTGCTGCTGGCTGGCCTCCTTGGGGATAGCAGGGCCTGGGCCACCCTGAGGCTCTCTGCCAGGGAGTCTGACAACACACGGAACATGAGGTCAGAATGCACTCAGCAATACACAAAAGACCAGTCCCACAGGTGTGGTACGTTGAGGAAATCAGACATCAAGGAAATGGTAACTTCTGATGATCATAAAATACTCCCTTGAGCAGTTATGTTTAAAATATCTGACATTCTGCCATGCAAATACAACCCAGCACAGAACTTTTTTCTACCTGGTTTACAATATGATATGGATTTTGTGCATCAGCTAAAGAACAGGAAGAAGGACACTGGTGATGTAACAGCTGATGTATAATGGGTTACACATGTTTTATTTTCTATACAAGTATGAGTCATATATATATATATATATATATATATATATTAACAGCAATACATGAGAGACACTGGTTGTCCACGTGTTGCAAGGCGGCTGCATGGTGAGGCAGGCATGGCATTTGTTCAGAGGGTAGAGATGAGCACTCCTCACAGTATGAGGTAAACTGAGTGTTGAGTCAGCTCAACATTCACGTAATGGGATCCCTCATTCAGTTCTGGGAACACGTGGAACATTTTGAGTCGTATTGAAGGGGATTGGCAGTATAGCAGGGGTGATATCGAAGGACATTTCATTGACTTATACGATACGTTGGTGGTGTGTTGGTGTTAGCACCTTTTACTATCTCTTTACATAAATATTTTTTCTACTTCAAAACTATAATTGTGTTATTTGAATAAGCTAACTAATTATTCATCCAGGCTTTTGCACGTTAGGAAAAAAAAAAAAAAGTAGCTTCCACTTGAGAGTTGAAACATGGCGTTGATTGCTAAAAAGGGTACTACTTCGCCTACATGGACATTTTTGGGATTAAGACCTGATGAGTGGACAGCCAAGGGACACGACTAAAGTGGCAAGATCTGCTCATCTGTGATCCGCGCAAAAGATGGGCAGACGACCATTCTTCATGACCACTTGCGTGTGCGCTACGCAGAAGTTAATAGAAATGATGATAAACAAACTATCACAGGGCATAGAGCAGGATTGTGAACGTTTACAATGTCAACTTACAATAGGCAAAATGTGTTGGCGTCGGCCGGCTAACCTTTTTAAATTAGGATATTGATGCTGCGCTCTTTGCAACGGAATTTGTTTAAGATATAAAACCGTTTAATTTAACATAGACCCAAACAGATATTTTCGTTTTTTAAATAAATATTTGGAAACAAAATACTCGTGATGTCGGTCGTCCATCGGCACAACCCTACTGGGCATCTTAAATGGGACTTAACAGTACGTTAATTAAAAAGGAGTGAAGAAAGCAGCTCCCTTCCTCAACATGGACAATGTTTACCCGCTACACACTGGATTAGCTTGCCTGTGCGGGAACTTGTGTCAATGTGCGTGTCTGTGTGTACTCGTGTGTGATTGTAGACAACAGTGAAAAGGTGGTGTAAATAGACATTTGTGTATACTGTAATTGTGAGTACATGGCATTACACTAGTTTGTAGTGGAATGTCGGTTCCTCAACTTGGTGCTCATGGAAGTGTGTGAAGCACAAAGGGTGTTTGTATGGTACACACACTGAATGGACCGGCCAACCTCCACCGTGAAACGCCATCACATACCTCTGAAGCCTACTCTGCATCCACAGAGTTAACCCCAGCTCAGCCTCCCGGCCCCTCAGCACTGTACGAGTGTGTTGGTACTAACCTGTTCCCATGCTTCTGTCTGGCCGCCGGGCCTCTGTGGTTTTCTTCTCCTTAGCCTCCAGTTCCTCCAGGGCCCTCCATCTGTCGAAGGGGTCGGGCGGGCTGTCCACGGGTGTTTCCATGGAGACCGGGGACTCCACCATGTCCAACTCCATGACGCTCTTGGCCTTCTTCCTCTTCTTGGAGAGCATGGCGGGCTCGCCAGGGGCCTCGTCGTGCTCGCTGTCGCTGTTGCTCATGTCGTCGAAGCCAAAGTATTTAATCTTGTAATTGGAGCTGCCCACCGGTTGGTCGCTGTGGTCTGCTCCCTGCACGGCGTCCGGATCGTCGAACCCAAACAGGTCCTTCTTGGCGTCCTTCTTCACTTTGCTCTGGGCAGGCCTCACCCTGGGGAGGGATAAACGGCGTCAAAACAAGATGGCTTCTGCTTCCCTCCAACTAGGGATTAAGAACATTCGGTTAACACCTTCCATACGTTTTGATAAAGAGTTTGCTCGCAACTATGGTCAGCAGACCGTAGGGAGTACCAGAATATTCAGATATTCCCTAGATTCCCACGTATTCAGTTTTCCATTTTGAATCGGATTCTTGCCACACCGCGCCTTAAGAATTGATCACAGTGCTTATGGCAGAGCTGGCGTCTAGCACTGCTACAGGCCATCCTCCGTTCATTCAGGCTGCCAGGCCGCAAGTCTTTCTTGATCTATACACAGAGAGTGCATGAAGTTTAGAAAACTTTACACGTTTATATAATATTTACAACAAAAAAAATATGTAGTTATGGCGGCAGGCGTGTGTTGCTCAGGCAGCTGCCTAAACTGTAAAGTTCCGTTGGAAACCCTGTAACACACTCCATAGTAGAGTTCATCTCTATGGATATAAGACTCAAAAAGTAAAGTAGTCCATTTCTGAAAAAGATGGACGGCCTCAAAAAGCTCCAGCACTTCACACCCCCTCTCTGAAGTACAGCGATAGAGAACTAATTATAACTTGCTAGAAACTCACCTCTGAGGTAGGGCTGGGCAATTCATCAAATTTTGATTGCGATTTTAGCGTCAAACAATCACTTTGGTGATTTTAGTCACAGGCCACGCCCATTAAGATGCCACGCCCTAATTGGAAATATGCTGAGCCTCCCTTGTTCAGAATTTGATTCTGAACAAGTTTTCAATTGGACTCAAGATCATAGGAGTCCATTTTAATGTTGATAAGCATTTAAGTCTTTACGCATTTTAAACAACACCCTTTTTAGAAGTCAATGGCTCCTGTTTGCTTTAATCTTTATTGTACAGACTTCCCATTATGTCAGATTGAAGACATTGGTCCTAAGCTGTTATGTGCTAATGGATCATTGCCTAAGTGAAAATACCTAGGATCCTCAGGGAATTTAGTGTTTTTAACCAAGTTCAAGATAGTCGTAAATCTATCCAAATAAAGTCATAGGTTCTTGAGGCATATTTGGTCAACTTGAGGATATGCATGTGTGAACAAAGTTTGATGACTACGTCAAAGCGGTTATGAGATATGTTTGTTCAAAGTTTTTTGAACAAACAATAATATCAACATAACCCTAAGGCCTAACCCTAACCCTAAGGCCTAACCCTAAAGCCTAACCCTAACCCTAAGGCCTAACCCTAATCCTAACCCTAAACCTAAGATCTAACCCTTTAGAAGTTAAGACAGGAAGTTAAGGAAGTTAAGATATCAAAACAATCACCAACCATGTTTCTAAAGCATACTGTGTCAAAATCCACTGTCAAACGGACGTTTTTTTTATTACGTGTGTACTGCTTTAAGGCCCAGCCTGCATTGTAGAATGGCCGCGGTTCAGGAAGACAACTTCAAACAAATGCATCCAAGTTCCATTTTCAGATATCGACTTGAAATTTGGCATGGAATCTGCCCTTTTTAGCCATATTCGACTGCCGAGCCTACGTGTTTTCGACGCAATGTTAGAGCTGTTTAAATATCGGAGATATGCATGTATTTCACTTTAAAATGTATATCTCTGCCGTCTTTGGCCTTATTGCTATGAATTTAACACCATATAGTCCCACAGTCACCGGGTACATGTGTGCCAAGTTTGCAGCTTTTTCCACTTTCGCCGCCAATGGAGTTAAGGTGTGGGTGTTTGGTCAAGTTGTGGTCACTGCACTATATCCAAATGGTCAGACCGTATGGCTTGCAGTGTGAAAGTTGTTCATCATGACTAATGTTGCATGTATAACAAGTTTCATACATATTGCACTTGCCTAGTGGAAATGGCAGCCTGTTGAGTATGTTGCACTTCAAAGGCTTGTTATAGCGCCACCTATAGTTCATTCTGGCCCATCCTTGTTATCCCTCACTCATTTCACGAGTTCTACAGGCCTGCCAGAACTTTTGACCATGTCGTTTTTGAGATATGGCTGATTTTGTCAGGAAAAGAAAAAATAATAGTAATAATACTAACGAATACGATAGGGTTCCTGCGGATTTCGTAGGACCCCTAATAAAATTAACAATTACAATAGGTTGCCATTGCACTTTGTGCTTGGCACCCTAATAATAAAAACAATAACAATTACAATAGGTTGCCATCGCACTTTGTGCTTGGCACCCTAATAAAACTAACAATTACAATAGGTTGCCTTCGCACTTTGTGCTTGGCACCCTATTTTTATTTATTTTTCTCATTAAATGTTTTATAGAAAGTGCAGTACAGCTGGATACATATCTGTACATTATTTTTGATTTGAACATTTTCTTTTTGACCATTTGTGTATTTTTATTAAGGCGAAATTTCAAAGTTTCGAAGTTACAAAGTGTTTTTTGGGAGAGACATGATGAGTAAATACATCATGTTTTCAAACTCAAAAATAATCATATGAATAATCGTGATTTCAATGTTGACTAAGATAATCAGGATTATGATTTTTTTCCATAATCGAGCAGCCCTACTCTGTGTTTCACAGCGGAGCTTTGGACCTCGGTGAACATGGTGGTCACCCGTCACTAATCAAAATATATCTCAGGAGTGGGACCTCTGTGCCTTGGTATTATAAACCAGATGAATGGAGCCGAGCCGTTCAGGTGTCCACATCGAACCACAGCCTGGAGAACAGCACACGCCTCCGCCATTCTACTGACAGGTGAGTAGCCCTTGTTCACGACCGTGAAGAACACACAACATGAAGCTGTGCACCGAGACGCTGCGAAAGGCCCGGAGAAAAAGGGCAACGTTCAAGGAGGCTAGTAGGGAGGACACATGCTACAGCCGGGAATTAATACTGCTCTGAAACAGGACCCATTACGTTGCACCATTTCGGCTGCCAGGAACCTGATGGGACACTTCAAAATAAGATAAGGCAAAGGCAAAGGCGACGACTGCCTTGAAAGAAACAATGGCAGTGGAGCGTTGTCGAGCACAAACCAAATCAAGAAATAGTCCAAGAAGAAGACCCTCCTCAAGGAGATCACCAAAGAAGACCCTCCTCGAGGAGATAATATGTGACCAAACAGTTGGCAGATGGAGAGGTTTGGAGACATGTGATATGGTGATTTAGGCCCCGTCCACACGGAGCCGAAAAGATCCGGTTTCGTTTTATGCGGTTCAGGAATATCTCCGTAAAGACGGAGTCATTGCGAAACCGCATCGAGCTGTAGAAACGCTGTAGTAAGTATTCAAGGCGCTGGTTCTCCACAGAAAAAAGTGGAGCGCATCAAGCCTGCGCGCTGTAACAAGCATTCAGTCGAGAGGAGATTCAATGTTTTAAATTGAGCAGAAATACTTTTTAATGTACAGTTAGTAATTTAATTTGTCAAGGGGCTTTATTTAAAGCTACAAAAAGAATAATAAATAAAAAATTCAACGTCCCCCAGCTGGTGGGGGGCTAATGACGTCATCGCTTGCGTTTCAGGCGTCCACACGAATCCTAATGAAACAGCATAGGTCCCGATAGATTTGAAACCACCTCCGAGGGTGGTTTCAGAAATGTGTGATTACGTGCACCGGATTCGCCGGCTCCGTCTGGGCGGTCGGCCGAAACGCACCAGACTTATGCGGTTTCACCTAAAAATCGGCTCCGTGTGGACGGGCCTTAAAGTCTGATACCAGACTAAATCAAATCTGGGCGAAGGGGGGTATCCCTTCCAGCCATTATGTTGTTAACAGTCAAGGACACTAGTTAACTTATCAAGGAGCCGTTGGGAAGACAAACTCAAACATCCTGTTCGACATCATATCCACAGAGCTTGTGTAAAAATACACAAGCTCCTTCTTGCTTCTCACGATTGAGTTTATTTCATCATTTAAACTTAACTACTGCTCCGGAACGTTCTGCTTTAACATCAGCAGGACCGCTGGATCCCAGATGAGACATTGGCCCATAAGTTCTTCCCTTGGTCATGTTTTTGACCTTTTACAACAGAGCTTAGCTATGGCCACTTGAGATTAAACTTGGAATAAACCAACTGGTCAAACCAAAAACAACGATCCTGCTATGTGCTTGTGTAACATGCTTGTGTTTGCTGTACCTGGGTTTGGTCACCTCCGCTTCACTCTTCTTACGCTGCCATCCTGCCTCAGCGAGTTCGACAGCACTTCCTGAGGTAGCGAGGCTAAGACCGCTTACACCGCTACTACCACCACCACCACCACCACCAGCGACACCACCACCAGCGACACCACCACCAGCGACACCACCACCAGAGGGCGGCCCGCCACTGGTAAAGTCCTCCACCCCTCGCTCCTGAATGGTGACGTTGCACACCGACAGGCAGGAAGGGTGGAGCACGGTGAAGTCCCTGGCCCGGCCCCTCCCACTGCCGCTGGGCTTATTACAGGTGTCGGACGGGTTCTTGGGGGGGCCAGCAGCGGGCACACCGCCAGGGTCTGATGACTTCCCGGCACCCTGCTTGTTGGGTCTCCTGTACGTCCGACAATTGGTGCTTCGGAGAAGCGAGGAAGAGGAGGTCTGGGATTGGTCCAACGACGGCTCGACCGGGATGTCCCAATCGCTCCCGAAATCCTCGCTCTCACCGGGGCTCTGTGGTCGCGGGGGAGAAGGGACCTTCTCCTGCTCCCTGGTCCGGCCTGCCACCAGGCCCAGGCCCGACGCCCCGCTGTGCCCGAACGCGTATCCGCCAGCGGGGCTAACACTGGAGGCCCACTGCGTTGAAGGGGGGTTGCGGGGGGCTTGGCTTTGCAAAGGAGAGGGGAGGCCCATGATGGCGTCCCAGGCGTCGTAGGAAGAGGAGGAGTCCCCCTTGGACTCTGTCTTCAGCGTGGTGGTCAACGCCATGGGCTTTTTGTCGCTCTCTGAGGCGTTCCGGTACCAAGAGTAGCTGTGCTGCTTCTCAGACGAGGCAGGAGAGGAGCTGAGCTTGGACTTGTCGCCTGCAGGCCAACAACAAAGAGACAGAGGACAACATATTATGGTCAAGGCCGTGTGTGTGTCGTGTGGTACCTCTATCATTACAAAATAAAATGTACAAAATGAAAATAAAAGAGCCATTTTCGGAAAAGATTGGATAATGAGTGCCCATCACACACTGAATGCATGTTTTTCTTTTTAACATAAAACCCTCTATAAATAAGATGCTTTCTCCTGAAGCACACAAGCAAGTTCTCTTTATTCTGCACCATCTTAGCTTTTGGTCAACCCCAAAACAAGGAAAAAGGATTTTCAGAGAAAGACAGCTTTAGAAAGGGCTTTGAGAGAAATCATGTCTCCTCTGAAATATGTGGGGGTAATGAAACCAAAATAGCCCAACAGAAACAATTGATGCAACCTTTTAAAAAGTTAATTCTGTGATACTTATTCATCACAAAATTACCTTTTGGTTTGGTTATTAATAATGAAGAGGAAATTATCTGTGGTCAAGGAACGTACATATAATTGCAATATATCTAAACCAACATTCAGAGCCCCTATAAAACATTTGGATCATAAAATAATTGTATTCATGATTCACGACAGGAGAATATAATTATATATTTTTTCCGCCCAATAGAAAGATATTTAGATTAGATATTTAAAACGTTTAGGAGGAAGGCATCGCGGTAAAGGCTTACTTCACCAACAACGGGACTCTAAATGTTATTTTTTTTAAAGTGCGTTAAGTGTTAAACATACTGCCAACGCAGCACCACGGCGCGTCTGTAATGCCCGTCAAGTCCCTCCCCTAGCCCCAAAAGGATGTGCCGCGCTGCAGCGTCAAAACCAAAACCTGGGCATGCAAACTTGTCACAAAAACACAAAAACACACGCCCAGCTGCCCCCGGTTTGGGGGTTGTAGATAGAAAATAATAGAGACAGCTGTTTTGACAAGCACGGTTCGTGGGGTGCGTATTTTGGGCTTTATCGATAAGTTACGTTACCTTTACCTCCTTACATAACAAGTGAGAGAGCCCCTTTAGCACTGGGGAAGGCGGACACGCACACCACGTCTCTTAGAGACAGAAGATCCCCACTAGATCCGTCTTCATTCTTGGTGCATTTCAGTTGACTTAGGTGTTTAACAGGTTTTGGCATTGCAACTTTAAATAGGAATTAGTGATATCCCACTAAACGCTAGAGGTTAAAATTGGCAGCATTATCTCACCTACTGTGATTCATAATGACCATCTGGATGCTGTGTATTTATGGTCCTAGACCTTCTTTATGCAGTTCATATGTGTGGATCATACACAACTATTCAGAATCAGAAGTGGGATTGGTAATGGTAGCTAGTCACACCTGCCAACTGAAAACAATCAGGGGCACTAATTATATTGATTATATTCAATCAATTGATGTTAAGCTTATATTCGGGTTGGCCCAAATAAATCATTTGAAGCTTTGAATATTCGCTGGGTTTTGAGTTACCGAGTCAAAGAAAGAAGAAAGTCCATTCATAGTGCGTAAAGTGGCAGGCGGACCACTGATGCATAGTCAAGTTTATCAACTGATTGACGCTATCTTCCTTTTTATTTCTGACGTGGTTTAATTGGTTTAAACAAATGTGTCATTTGATTAACTTCAAAAAGCCAAACAACAATATCACGTCTGTGGTTTTGGGATCCACTCATCAGTCCCAGTTCTGAATAATTGCTTTCAAAAGTATGAGAGTAGACCTACTTCCAATTAGTGCCATTTATCCGGTGATGAATCATGAAAGGCATCATAAGGTACGGATCGCCATAAATGGAAAAACATTGCTGCCTCTTCCATTAATGTGCACTCAATAACCAACCCATTCTCTTTAGCAGGTAGAGCTTTGTGGTGTCTTCTGGACTCGGTCGGGGGGGATTAAAGGCCTCCTCACACTGGACAGCAATTGTCAAATGATAGCAGAATCATTGATCTGATTCTTAGCGTGGAAGCATGTGATATGTAACCTTTGCGAGTGCAGGAGTGAGGTGCCAACTTTAGATGGGTCTATTTTAGCAACATCGTTGGATTTTCAAACTATGAGGCCCGTCTTGAAAAGGAAGAGCACCTTTCACCACCACTCTTCAGTCAACTCATTTCCATGGCTGAGTTTCCTTTTCTGAAATATCAAAATATTAAAATGCTGGTTCCATCGCTTTCTTTCACTCTTTGGCTTCTCCGATCAAATGTATTCAAAGATTGTTGGTGCCGCCACCCACTGCTAGACTGGGCAGGCAAGCGAGGCATCAAGCCGCAAGGAAACGCTCAGCAAAATGACAATACATTTTTTGTCTATTTTTTTGACTGTATACAGTCCTCGATTTAGAATGTGCTCCACATGTTATTTACACCGACAAAAGAAGTGTGGCTAAATACTGGCCTGGCATAGAGAATCATTGAAACGGCGGCGAACTGCAGAGAGTACAGGTGTCCCAGGTGAAACGTGGAATACCCGTCTTCCAGTTCCTCTTACAATGCATTGTATGCTTTGCTTTTGAACTTTGGGCTCTTGTCACACCACTCTACATGAACTAGCTGTCATGGTGGTTTATACTGTCCATGTCAAGTCTGTTAAAAGTGTACACATATATACCGTCTTTGAGACCGGACCTCCATTGGCTAAGCTGTTCTTTACATGCCTTTTACTGTTGTAGAGCTAATGGGAAACACTTCTAAACAGCGGTTTCAATCCACTGGGGACATTCTGAAATGCAGGAAGTCTACGGTTTAATTGTATTTTGGTTCGGCTATCGTTTGGTCGAGGGTATATTGTAATTTACCTATTGTGTAAAAGTCGACCAATCTATGGCTCTATAGAGAGGGGTGCTAGTCCCGATCGTCTCCTGGGCAGGTCTACACTGCTAGACACAGGACTTATTCAGGTAGTCTTCAGTTCATCGCATTACACTGGCTGTAATTCATAGCATAAATATCTCGAATATCTTTCAAACTATAAACACTTGCATCAGCTCTCAGTCATCATCGTCAGCTACCACAAGTAGAATCCATTCATGTAGGAAAAATGTATGTTTGAGGTAACGTTATAAAGTTACAACATTCAACATGCTCGTAAAGTGATTTTTAGTTTGCTTGTTTTGACCACTGATCAGCGCTTGGCTACCCCAACTAACATTTTCTACAGCTGTTTGGTAGTCGAGTCACCTAAATGTATGTTAGCTAATTAACATACTAATTAATTACTTTCTTCCTTACTGCTTCATTCATCTTTTATACCCTTTGCAATAAACAAAAGCATTTTAAAGGAGGACCGAATTCATACAGATTAGTGTTGTGAAGATTGGACAATTGGTGATATTTTTCACTAGTAGTTGAGATGATATTACAAATGAACGGCCTTGATTGACGAGCTGCAGCCGCTGTCACTCTAGTTTCTTTCAGTTTGAACACAAACAGCACAGAGGAAGAACTCATCGCAATCATCTTAAAGGGGACATATTATGAAAACAAGACTTTTCCTGGGATTCGGGAGATATGCATTTCTGAAAGTATCCCGCCTACAGTTAACGAGCAAGTCAGTTTTGGTGCCCCCTCCTACGTAGGAGGGGGGCACAGTTGAATATTACCTCCCACTTCCACACTCCCCTCCAAGCAGAGCATAGCTCTGATTGGAGGGGAGTGGGTCCACAAAAAAGATTTTGTGGACCAGCGGACAAGCAGCTCTGGCGGGGGGAACTCAGCGGCAGCTCAGCTCCGGGAGTACAATCCCTTTCTCTGCCGGCGGCACCGCCGGAGCTGCCCGACTGTCACCGAAGCTTCGGCCGCAGTCCGGAGGAGGAGACACGGAGAAGAAAGGGATTGTACTCCCGGAGCTCAGCTGACGGCCTGCCGCCGAGCTACCACCGCCGGACTTTTCAGCTCCAGGAGGACACCCGCCGGAGCAGCTGGAAAGCTTCGGAGGCAGTCCGGCAGCTCCGGCGCGGGGAGCTCGGCGGCCGTTCAGCATCTCAGCTCCCGGAGTACAATCCCTTTCTCCTCCATGTCGCGGTTCATGGACTTCAGAGAGTCAAGGCCAAAGTTCCTTTCCCCCAAATCTTCTCAACCATGGCCGAGATATCCCCCACTACGAGTCTTTACTTGTTGTGAAAGTGCCAGAGACGTCAGACGCATATTGGGATTGTGATATTAGATATATTATATAAATACCCATACATAATATTATTATTATATAGATAAAGAGCTCCAGGAGTCCGCAAACGGCAACAATCCCTTCTCCTCCATACTATGGTTCAGTCTGACAGCTCATTGGTCAATGGGCAGCAGCTCATTTGCATTAAAGCTACAGACACTAGAAACAGGGCATTCTGAAGGGACTGAAACAGA
The DNA here is from genome assembly GCF_949987615.1 of Pollachius pollachius. Classification (NCBI taxonomy): domain Eukaryota; kingdom Metazoa; phylum Chordata; class Actinopteri; order Gadiformes; family Gadidae; genus Pollachius; species Pollachius pollachius. The sequence goes on along the minus strand of NC_136952.1, from coordinate 19,002,032 downwards.
GGGGAATAGAGGTAGGTGAGATTTTTTTTCCCTAAAAGCTATTTCCAGCAAACAGCTTCAAAAACATGTTTTCTGGAACTCAAATACTATGTTTATTTGTTGTGAAAATGCCATAATATGTCTCCTTTAAATGTTGCTGCAACGATGCATCATATATTCTGTTGCATCCACAACCCGAAGCATCGATCGATGACAGATTGGAGCATTAGTAAGAGATAAATAGAAGAAATGACAAAGAAGAAAGTCATCGCGAACGACTGCGTTACCGGAGAAAGAGAGTGTATTTTATTGCTTCACTTCACATATAACAAACACTGGGACAAATTAGTAGCTGATTTCTGTGTTTATTGAGTAAACAGGGAGTAGAAGGACGGGACTTGTTAATGTTTAGCCAACTGTTGTCATTAATAATGATAATAATAATTATAAAATAATTTTCTATACAAACGTGCAGCTGTGAACTCATTGATTGTAATTTATTGTATGATGTGTACTTTTAGGGTTTTGAAAAGACTTATCTTTTAGCGTTCACCACGAATGACTCCTTAAAAGCAGTGCCAACGTTTAAATATTTTTTAACCATTCAGCGAACAAAAGGCTGTTGTCATTTAGGGGGCCACTCAATGACATGCAGAACCGTCACCAACACGCACACAAGTGGTGTGAGAAATACCAACTTTCTACTCTATCATTTACATTATCTACAGAGAGAAAACCGGATATGTTGTTCACACATACGGCCTATCAGGAAAATAGCAGGAGAATGGCAGGAATTACGCGTATGTGTGAAAGCAGCTATTGAGTGTAATGGATTTGCCTAAAAACAATTAAATAATCAATACAAACCCTGCCCTATTTTCACATTCCGCTTATTTTATTATCACCTTATTTTGAGCTAAATTGCAATATGTTGTGTGAATATGTTGTAAAAGGTAGCTGGTTTTGCTAATTGGGATTAGATTGGCCTCAAAACACTCATAGAACACTCATCATATCCCTACCCTGGAAGTTGATTACAATGTTATGACATAACTCGACTAAACATAACTTGACAAAAGCATTACCTCGTCCCTGAACAAGATTTCTACCTGTGACGTCAGAGAGAGATTTACCAAATGTGAACGCCACCAACGGGCCTGTTGCTCCATCCAAGGGGAAACACTGGGATTAAACCCAGTACCTAAGAGATGACCCCCTTAGCCACTATGCTCTCCCAATCTCCATCATCTTACCTGTAGTGGAGGCAGTGGTGGTGGTATTAAAGAAGACTGCGGTGTTCTCCAAGACCCTGGGCTGGCTCCGGTCACTGCTCAATGCGGCTGAGGCCCCCCTACTGAGCGTAGAGGACAGGGACCAGCCATGGAGGGCGGAGGAGGACCTGCTGGAGGTATCCAGCGAGAAGCCGGGCCTCTCGGCCTGGGGAGGCTCAGCGGAGGCGGTCTTGGCCGGGGACGGCTTGCTCCCTGACCGGGATGACACCGGTTTGGACTCGTCGTCGCTGTCGAAGCCATACGGATCCTCTGATTTGTCATCTGTCATGCGGGGCCGCTTGTGGCCATCCCGCACAGCATCACTTTTCGCAGTACTGCTGGCAGGGGCGACTCGCTTGGAGCTCACTTTGGCTTTGTAGGTGGTCTCGCCCCATTTGGTGCTGAGGGTGGCTCTCTTGTTGGACAGTACCTCATCAAACTTGGACGTTCCCTCCCCTCCCTTCCGACTGTAGGTTTTACCAAATCTGGACGTCATTGTTGTTGCCTATGAATCATATTTTCTGAAATACAAATAAATACAACAAGAATTAAGTAGAAATTCAAGGTAATGGATTCACTCACTCTCTTGTCCGTATTGATTATTTCCCCCCAACACACTAGTGAAGAATAAAAACCAAAATCTGTCTGAAATCACCGTATTCTACTAGGTTAAGCAAATCCCCCGCCTGCATATTGCTGGATAGAGTGGAGATCGACCCAACCGTCTTATCCCCTTGCCCTCTTAGCATAGCATAACGTCTCATCCACTTGCCCTCGTAGCCTAGCATAAAGTATCATCCACTTGCCCTCTTAGCCTAGCATAACATCTCATCCTCTTGCCCTCTTAGACTAGCATAACATCTCGTCCTCTCTCCCCGTTAGCCTAGCATAACATCTCATCTTCTTTCCCTCTTAGCCTAGCATAACATCTCATCCACTTCGTCTCGTCCATTTACAATTTTAGGCTGGCCCAACGTCTCGTCTATGAACCATGTTGGCCTAGCATAGCGCCTCGTCCACTGGCCCGGTTAGCATAGCATAACGTTAGCATAGCAAAGCGTCTCGTTAGCCTAGCATAACAAGGCCACACCGACCCCGTTAAATTAGCCCGCTAGGGCACAACAAAGCAGAGCATAACTCCAAGAAATTCGCTCGCACCTCCTTCCAAGCAAGGCATTCAGCTCAAAGAATTGCAATTAAACCTCAGCCAATGCGATGTCTTTCATTTTGTCAACGTTTAGCGGTAAACGCACTGAATGGTGACCGGGGAACAGTTAGCCAGGAGCTAAGCGTTAGCATCTCACCACAACAACAGCCCCGACCGTCACGGTCTGAACAGAGCTATACATAGTATATATGGTAGACACAGTACGGTTCATACGGCTGATCCAGTACGTTTACTGGTAGTAGAGAGAAGGACTTACATGGGCTCCTAAAGACCGTGGGGGCTAAGAGCAGGCTGTCCACAGCCCGGGCCTTCAGCTCCTCTGGATATCAACAAGGCGGACTGTCCCAAAACAGCACCGCGACTGACGTAGTCTCTGTTTACTGGGATCAATGTGACACTCTGTCCCGGTGCCCCCAGACAGTGATGTGTGTTTTTATCAAGATTAGACTCGCTTGTCTTTTTAGACTGTCTCCTGTGTTCAGACGAGAGCATTCATTGGTCTCACCTCCTTGTAGTGGTCCCTAGTGCGTTCGAGTCCACCACGTTAGGTAATTTGATAATCTACAATCGCATACTGACGGGCTCTGTTCGTTTAGGTACGGTTATTTTATTAACTTAACCAAAGCCTACCGTTTTTTCCCTTGTTAGAAATACAAATTATCAGTAGGATTTTAATTAACTTATCTCTGTTTTTGATACTTATTGTTTAGGATTGTAGCTCTACCGAAGATAGTAATTTATCTGTCATAATAAGCCCCACATTGTTCAATTAATTGTTAATAATTGTCAATAAAGATTAGTATGAAAAGTATGTATGTATTCTTACTTTGTAGGTTGTTTATAAAAAAAGCCAGTGGTTAGGAGCCAGTTTCAGTTTCGATAGAAATGGCATTGTCCATTTTTTGGGCTGACCTGAATGCGGCATAACGGCACTTGTCATCTCTCCGCTAAAGACCGCATCCATCCAGCCCATCATGTATGATCAATCCCATGCATGTATGATCCAACCCATAAAGTATAATCCAACCGATGCATGTATGATCCAACCATCATAAATACAAACTTTAATCGTGAGGCACGATAGGGGCATTATTATAATGCATTGTCAACTGTCAACGAAGAATTATATGAAATAATGGAGGACGCAAAGTTTAGGACTCTGCGCCCTGTATGTAGATTTATGTTTGCCGAAAGTCAAACTTCGTTTCAGACTATAGTTATTGGAAAAACATCATGTTATCAGACATTTAAGATAAGTTAAAGTTAGTAGCAGCCTACCGTTTTACCATCAAACAGAGCTGTCTCAGTATTAAGTTGTTATCAGTGAGCATATTTTATTGTGTGTGTGTGTGTGTGTGTGTGTGTGTGTGTGTGTGTGTGTGTGTGTGTGTGTGTGTGTGTGCGTGTGTGTCACAGTATGTGTGTGTGCACTGACCACTGCGTAGTGTTTGTGTGAGAAAACATTCAAAATTCCTTCTCGTGCTATTCAGTGCTGAACGGACCCATGAAGAAGTAGAAGTAGCTAGAAGTAGTCATAGTAAAAAGTGTGTGTGTGTGTGTGTGTGTGTGTGTGTGTGTGTGTGTGCGTTTGTGTGTGTGTGTGTGTGTGTGCATACATGTGTGTGTGTATGCATGTATGTGTCTTTATCTTTGCTGTCTGTTTGTGGTATTCATTTTCGAGAACAGCATCATCAAATCAAAGTCAATCGTATTTCTTTCTTTATCGGGTACAAGATTTTCCAACACAGATTATACTTCAGGTGAACCTGAGCCAGATGGGACCATGTAGCACCCACAGGAGAAGCGTCCCCCTGCCGCTCCTCCTCTGCCAGAAGGACTTGATCCCAGAGCTTGTTGACAAGCGGCCCTGCGTTGATGGGCGTCTGTGCCGTCGGTTGGTTGGTGGGTCGGTTGGCGGCTTGGGCCAGACTGGCACCGAGCCTGACCTCCTCAAAACCCTGACCTGGAGGCGTTCACCAGAGAGCTACACCGCAGAGCGCTAAGCTGCCCGCTTTCGGCCATGCCAAGTTCATCAACAACAACAAGCACATCAAGCAGAAAGCCTCCGCCAAGAGATTCATCTCCTCTTTGGAAGCCCCCTGGAATTGGGGGTGGGGGGGATCCATCAGACAGGGTACAAAACAAAATGTTTTTCTCGAGGTCTGGTGGTTTCAGAGTGCCAGAACCCTCGCACGATGTGGTATTGAGACACTGGCAGCAAGGGGTCTCTTGGTTGCACCTGGAGGGTACGAGGCGAAGCCAGGAATCTTCCAGAAGGTTGGTTGGCACGGGATTGTTTGGCAATGGCTGGATCCCCCCCAAAAAAACAATTAGGTATTTGAACGTGAGCATATATATCAACCCTGGCACAGGAGTATTCAGGAAAAGATTCTGGAAGATGTTCAGAGATATGAATAAAGACAGATACAGAGAGAGAGAGAGAGAGAGAGAGAGAGAGAGATAGTCGATAGTATCAGTTTAAGAGGAGTATTACTATGTTTTTTCATGTCAAAATATATAAATATATGCCATATTTTCGGTATTTTTAATGCTGCAGTTTCAATTATTATAATTATACTTTTGTATGTTATACGTTACGAAAAATGATACGTTTATTCTGGCACTGTACATTTAATGACTATTTGAGTTACAAATAGAATTCATGAAAGAATCTTTTTGTATTTTGAAAGATTCAGGATGCAGTTCTGCTCTATTCATCTGAGATTAATATTTATCCTATATGATCGTGAAGCAAGAGGATTAGCCCTACCTGCTCCTTAATTACCTGTATTGGAATTCACTGGGCATCGCCTTGAATCAAAGTGTCTACTAATTGTATTGTTTTGTGTCAGTGATGAAAAAAGTAGGCCTACATCTTTAACCGAGCTTATCTTCCATAGTAAGTCTGTATGGTTGATGGCTGGTTCAAGCAGCCTCACCTGGCCTGAGTCAGACTGCTTGGACTCTGGGGCCGGTTGAGGCTGCACACCTATTAGCACAGCCGTTAAACCAGCCATCGCCACACACACTCAGGGAGAGATATCCTGCATGGCAGCATGTTGCACCATCTGTATCATTTTGCTAAACCGTCGGGTTCAACCTCACCCCCCCCCCCCCTGCGTCCTTGGACGTGAGGAGCTAGGGGGTGAACCCCTTTAGTATGTCCTCCAGCCTGGTCGCCTGCAGCAACAGACGATATTACACAGACAAACAAGAGAGACAAAAAAATGACTTCTCCATCATGTTTTTCCATTTTCCAAAAAAAAACGGTACGTACATTTTTACTTTTTTGCTCATTGTTTTGTTTTGTAAATAAAGATGATATCAGGGTTCACAATGAGAATGATCCTGAAACATCTTTCCTATAATTTGCTAGCAGTCTAGCACACACTGCTTGTCTAAAGATTCAGCTCTCCCCTCTGTTCATAAGAATCATTCTTATCCGACCTCAACCATCACACATATTAACAGTCTCCCCACATAGACCACTGAGTTTCACAGAGATACAAGCATGGTAGCTGAGCTCACAGCAATCCAGACATAAAGGCAAGATGGATTAAAACGTATGAACGTGTATAAGACGTTACTAAATAATAACATTGTAATGTTTCTGCAGCTGATGATGATGAGGGGTCTGAGGATAACGTAGACGAGTGGTGTAATGAATGTTGATGGTGGTGGTGAAGATGAAGAAGAGGATCAGCATAATGAAGATGAAGAAGATTGCAATGATGACATCACGATGGTGACGATGAAGATGATACTGGTGGTGCTGGAGATGATGATAATGAAGGCTAACAGGTTGCCAGGATTCAAGAAAAGATTTTAAAGTTAGAGGGCTATAGTGAACAATAGACAGGAAGACAGTTGGGGACAGTCCTCCCCCCACCCTCTAGGCCTGCAGCCAACCACATGGACTCTGCATGCAAGCAGCATGCACTGGGACCTGCGCCACCTCATGTAGTGTGTGGCAGTCAAATACGTCTGCACATGTGTAATGTGTGTGGATGTGCGTGTGTCTGTGTCTGTGTATGTATATGTTTTGTATGTGTGTGTGTGTATGTGTCTATGTATGTCTCTGTTTATTTCTTTGTATGTATTCGGACGAGTGTGCGTGTGCGTGTGTGTGTGTGTGTGCCTGTCTTTGGTTATGTGTGAGCCTGAATTCATGCGCTTGCTATTTCCCTCTTTTTAAATTATAGTGTTCCTTTGGTGCCTGTTGGTGCTATTGTGTCCACACATGTGTGACCAATGTGCACGTAGGGATGTGCGTGTGTTTGAACAATGTGAACAGTGGCTCACAGAGCCGGCTGCCATATTCGACTGTCATAGGAGGGAGGGGATCTTTAACGTGGGGGTTTTCTTTTGTGCGGAGGACAATGTGGATGCATTGAGGCTGCAGCCACCTGTAGAGACAGAGATATCTCACACTGAGACAATTCACTACGCACCTCAGGAGAGGGCAGATGGAGGGGGGGGTGGAGGGATGTTGGGGTTGAGGAGGGGGTGGAGGGAGAAAGAGAGGGGTGGAGGGTTTGAGGGGTGGAGGGCGAGGGGGGCGTGGAGGGGTGCAGTTCTCCTGGTACACCACCAGATGGCAGTGGCTGTCAAGCTAAATGCAGTTTAATATGGTTGAGCCCTGAAAATGAAACATTTGCCATTTCAATTCCTCCATCAACCATCCATCATCCAACCCCTTTTAGGTATTAGACTGCACCAAAAGGTTAAAATCCTGTTCTTTAAGCTTCATCTGCTCCAATATTTACATTTTGTTTTAAATAACGAGTTTAAATTAACCTAATCCTAATCCTAGACTTTTTTGTCATAGGGTTTAAATGAAGCCTTTAGTAACAGTAACATTCATAATGATTGTTTATAATAGCATATGAAAAGATGACTTTACTTTTGCAACCAACATCCATCCCTCTTCCGTATGCACAAACAGAATCAGACAGAGCCAATAAGAGGTAACCGCCTCCCACCCTTCAAAAGCAGCTTGGCAGAGCTCTCAGGTTCAAGAAGGAACTGACCCCATAGGCCCCAACAGAAGCAGGAAGTGGGCTAGTTACTCAGCGCTCAATGTAATGGGCAGGGAGCCACCAAGGAAACTCTCAGATCCATTCTCACACAGCAACAAAGCCATTGTACTGGTGGCTTGATAGACACACACACACACACACACACACAAAGTAGAAGGAAACTATAAGTGCATTATAACATAGATATAAGATATAACATCCCCTGTTTTTCCTTTATAAGGTAGTTATATATATATATATATATATATATATATATATATATATATATATATATATATATATATATATTGTATATGCATTTTCATCAAGCAATGATCAATAAGGATTTTTTTGGATTTAGGTCAGGGGTTCCAAACCGTTTATGTTCCAAGAACTGGCATATTCATAAAACAATTTGGAGGACCGGTAGTACATTAAATGCAGAATTTTAAGATGCATAATTCTTTAAGAAGGATGTGGTTGTATTTCAAGATGGTTGTGTCATATTCACAACAATAACAGCAACAGTAATGAAATGCTTGAGTCTCAGGCTCCCTTCAACAATGCAATAATATAAATTAATACAATTTACAAGAAAAAGACAAGATAAGTCACCTAAGACTTAAATAAAAACAAAAGTAGTGCAGGCAGATCATGCAGGTCGCTTGTTTAAGTAATAGATGAGCAGGGCCTAGTCAACTACATTTCCCATGTTCCTTTGCGGAGAAAGGAAGTGAAAGCCTCTCCCCGCCCTCATCTCCTCTGGGTCGGTCTGTACTGTAGTCGCGGTGGAAATGGGCTGAAACAACCCTCGGCTCATCCACGCCAGACCCTAACGCCACATACAACTCCAGAAGAGCCCGACTATTGTGAGTATGACCCGCAGAATGTCATGCTTTGGCCTCGTTTTTAAATAAGGATCGGAACGGGAATAAATGTCACCCTATATGGTAAAAAACGAGTCAGGTTAACCAGATGTAACCCAGAACTGACGGAGGGTCTGTGGCTACCAGGGCATACGGCGGTCGGTGTGATGGGCCTGGTAACATCATCGACTTTATTTATCCTCTACGATTGATTGCGGAGTAAACGTGACACCTTTACGCGTCGCTCCACCTAGCCACCTCTCCAAGGCTTTCTTCTAGCTCAGAACAATAAGTCAGTGGAGCCGAGGCCTGGATTGTGACATTATGCCATAATGATATGATTAGTGACATAGCCCAGCTATCCATGCAGGCATGCAGCGGGTGACTGTTCAGGCCTTCCTCAGCCCAGCAGTAGAGTGCAGGGGTGGTCTGGGTGACATCTTTAGGGCGCAGGTCTGGTCTTAGAGACCCTGGGTGACCTCTCCAGCTGTCAACTAGGTTGGGATTGGATGCACATATCAGAATTGCCTTATACCCCCCCAATATCCTTATGCCTGATGTATTACGAGTGTAGTAAGAATAGCAGCCCAGACACATACCGACATACTGACGATATCGACAGACAAAAGTTTTCTGTGAGGTTTCAAAATTATCATGTGCAATCGTAACTCATGATAATAGCACATTGAACTTGTCTGAGCATGGTATTGCCAATAGAGGCTTACACATTGTGTGTGTGTGTGTGTGTGTGTGTGTGTGTGTGTGTGTGTGTGTGTGTGTGTGTGTGTGTGTGTGTGTGTGAGTGGGTGAGCTGGAGGCAGTAAGTGTCAGTATTTGCTCAGCTGTGACATCACACTACAGGAATGCTTGAGGTGAAACACACGCACACGCAAACACACGTGCGCATTTTAATACAAATGTAATTGTTATGTTTTGTCATTGAGGAACACAAACTGTTGCTTCCATTTATGACCTTTGTCTGTCTGTCCGTCACCAGCCAGTCTGTGTGCGTGTGTGGGCATGTGCTTCTGGTTGACATAGAGGCTATGTGTTTATGTCTCTCCACCTCCGAGCAAAACGTACCATCGTACTGCCATCGGACCCTGACCCGAAATAATATCTTTGTAGACCTGTATCCTGACCTGTATCCTGACCTGTATCAAGACCTGTCTAGACCTGTATCAGAATCAGAATCTCTTTATTGTCATTACACAAAGTGCAACGAAATTGGGGTAGAGGCTCTCAAAATAAGATGCATGTAGACCTGAAGACCTGTATCTAGATCTCTACGCGGACGTGTATGCAGACCATTAGACCTGTATTTAGGCCTTTACCTAGACCTATACGCAGACATGTACGTAGAAGCTGTGATTTTAGGATTCTTTTGTCCTTGTTTGGTCAAGTTGTATTTTATCTGGTTGCCCCCCGGTCCCCTAGTGGCTCTCCCGTGGTGATGCCCCCCGGTCCCCTAGTGGCTCTCCCGTGGTGATGCCCCCCGGTCCCCTAGTGGCTCTCCCCTGGTGATGCCCCCCGGTGCGAGGGCAGGCCGGCGCCATGCCATACGTGGACCGGTCCAACCGCATCTGTGGGTTCCTGGACGTCGAGGAGAACGAGGGCAGCGGCCGCTTCCTGCGGCGATACTTCATCCTAGACACACAGCAGGGCAGCCTGCTCTGGTACATGGACAACCCGCAGGTTAGATACCCAAACACACATTGTCATTATGTGTGCACAATAAATTTGTGCATGCATTAATTTGTCTGTATGCGTGTGGGTGTGTGTACGTAAGTAAGTTAGCAAGTACGGTTAATTGACCTAGCACGTAGAGGGGTGAAATTAGTATCAGAACCAACATTGGGAACATAAAAGGCCTCTTGGCACGTTCAAATTGACCTCCAGCCTACTGGAAGTTACTGGGTTTGATCCCCATGGTCCGCAGCCTAACCTGTAGGCATCCTTGAACACGATGCATTCACTGAGATTCCCTTGGGAGAAAAGGGTCTGCTAAAGGACTGAATAGTAGTGCTAAACAGTCGTTTATGTGTGTGTAATGCAGTCCTATTAGCAAAGACGGTGACAGATGTATGAGATAGTAGCAGAAGAACTTTCCTTACGAGGCATTCGTCGGGATAACAAACATGTGGTCAGCAAAATAAAGAATATGTTGCAAATATGCACTTGTTTTTGCACTTGTTAATAGTTAATAGCGTTTGTAGCCTACACTCAGATTTAGTCTACTCATTCTTGCATGCAGGTGGCTTCAAAAAAACAAAAATAACATTCGGAGTATGCAAATTATTCAAAAGCGGTCTCCGTGCGTAGTCCCGCCTGCTTCAATGAACCAAGAAAGCCGGCTCCTTGACGAAGGGGGATTATACCCCCTCGGTTTTACACAGGCAAGACAGTGTAACTGCAACATCTGCCAAGCAGCGACCGTACCTGCTTGGCACTTCAAAAATGCCTAATGTCTTGTACATGTGATTGTACGTGTCAAGAATCTCACGGAAGTGTCTGGGAAATAAACGACAGTGCAAGGAGGGTAAAGAAACATTATAGCTGAAAAAGAGCGCCAAAGGGCAGAAAAAGATAAAGATACTGATATCGAACAACCAACCGCTTCCTCCTCTCTTCTCCCTCTCTGCTCCCTCTCTACTCCCTTCTCTCTTCTCCCTCCGCTGCTCGCTGCCGAGGCACCACCGCCCCGTGGCCGTGGTTGTGGGTAGCGGGAATCTCGCGGGTTTCCATCGCGGTCAACAATTGCGGGCAACAATCCCTTTCTCCTCCATGTTCAGTCTACTTCAGATTGATGTGGAGGTGGAAGAACCAGAGACGTCGGAGAACCCGACGCAGTCGTTTGAGATTCATAATATCGTCTGGAGACGCACACAGCTTTTGGCTGTGGTAATATATATTATATGATATAGATATCTATGTATAATATGTTATTATTTATGTATAGAGCTCCAGGACTCCCGCCGGAGCACCCGGAGTGTTCTAGAATATTTACAGAACACGGCCAAAAGCTGTGTGCGCCTCACCATTGCGATACATCCACTGTAAACATGAGTGCATGGTACCGTGGACGCAAGCTGCTCAGGGCCACACCCCCACCCTCCACCTTGACTCTCGCTAAAAACGGCACGTTTGTGGAAAGCATATTGTGGGACTGGCTTGTAGTGGCTGTAATTCTGCACCAAGGCTGAATTTCTTGAACGTATTCAAGTACTGTATTAGGGGCCCACTAACAGCTATAAAAAAGCATTCATAAACCGGATAGTTGAATACTAAATGAAGGTAAATAACTATCGACCAGATGTTTCCTTGACAACACAAAAACAATCTGCTCAAAGAGCATCAGAAAAATATTTTTATTTCAGTTGATTAGGTCGATAAATAAACAACGGCATTATTGATGAAAGTACGTTATCGCTGTAGGTAACTGTGGTTTACGCGGAATATACCACTCTGAGATGGAATATACCACTCTGAGGTTGAATATACCACCCCGAGGTGGAATTTACCACTCTGTGATGGAATATACCACTCTGAGGTTGAATATACCACT
>NC_136952.1:18867665-18985165 GCF_949987615.1 Pollachius pollachius | reverse complement strand
CAGAACCAGCTTCCCTTCTTTTTGTCCAGGGGGGCTCACGACCAGGCCCTCATCAAGGCGGGCTTCTGTGTTAAACAGGGAGCAGTGGTCAGTACACACGCACACACTGTGACACACACACACGCACACACACACGGTCACACACGGTGACAAACACGCACACACACACACAATGTACACAGTCAAATATACTGTGCACACACACCGACTAACTGTCTTACCACTGTAATAGCAGGCCGGTCGCACCAGTTACTCATGTGCCACGAACATACGTGGAAATAAGCACACACACACACACACGCACGCACACACGCGTACACACCGCACGTCAAGACAAAGGCAGCGACACACTTGGCGAGCTAAGACATTATGTTTTTAAACAACAGCTCCGCCATAGACACACACGCAGGTAAGAACACACACGCACACGCACACACCGCAGCGACACACTCGGCCAGGTAAGACGTTATGTTTTTAAACATAACGGCTCCGCCGTCGACACACTCTCCCAGGTAACACGTTCTGACTATAGACTGTAGACATTGCGATAAAAGAAGGGAAGAGACAATTTCTCACCTCGACAAGCAAGGTCTTTCATTTTGTCATAAAAAATCTGTTGAATTCAAACATCGCACCGACCGGCATATCAACACATAAGTCACATGAAGACAGTGTCCCTATAACACAGAGCGAAAACATGTCAATAACACAGTATGGTGAATTATGAACTTTGTTACATTATCGACTGGGGTTCCCACATTATTGCTATGGGTTTAATTACAGCCAGAGGTCGAGCGTGCACAACGCGCTCGCGAAACCTCTAGTCTAACTAATTAACTAAATACATCCAACAATACACTCGAACCTCTGGAAGCAAGTAGACTTCAGGTGTGCAGTAGTTCTCAAGTTGTTCTGAATAGATCATTAGATAATGTGACCCGTCAGTTAGAATGACTTGCGTCATGTTTTGATATGATGTGTGTCATTCTCTGATCTTCCTCATGACCCTCCTCTTCCTCAGATGAAGAACTGGAAGAGAAGGTACTTCATGCTGGACGAGAACGCCGTCAGCTACTTCAAATCCGACCTGGTGAGAGAGAGAGACACGCACACACACACACACACACACACACACACGCACACACACAGACAACACACACACGCCACACACGCACAGTTGATTTGACCATTATACTTCACACATTCTCAACATACCATCCCAAGCCCTCCCCCCAAACAGTGATCTCAAAGCACCATGTTGAATCAGTACTTTCTCTTTAGTCAGTGGATGCTGACCGAAGGTATAGATATTAGGGTTGTTACTGTATGTATTCACATACAGTGAGACAGCATTACCGCCGTTCATCTCATAAAGGTTGGTCTGATGTACCCTTTGCTAAAGGGCACATGAAATGAGGCATTGAAGCCGTCTTCCTTAGTGTGTAGCGTGTTAAACCAGCTCTCATCATGGCTGGTCCTTCCATACTTCATTTCCCTCGGTTAGGAACTTCCCGGATAAAGAAAGGATATTTTACCGGAGCCCTTGACCCTGCTTCGGGCCCCTAACATTTATCCGAGGATATATTGTGAAACCCTCCGTGAGCGAGGATGTTTGTCGCGCTGCGTTGCACACACGCCCTGCTCCACTCGTCTGGACTCGTGGAGACGTGCGCTCTGGCATTCCTTCACCGATGCAGAGAGGCAGCGCGCGCGCGTGTGTGTGTGTGTGTGTGTCCTATCATGTGTGTCTGTGTGTGTGTGTGTATGGTTCCTATCTTTTCTCAGGCTAGTGTGTGTGTGTGTGTGTGTGTGTGTGTGTGTGTGTGTCTGGGGAAGGGTAATTTCTCATCTCAGTGTGAGTGTGTGTGTGTTACTTCTACATTCTTTGTAGAAGTGGGATTGACTGCCTTAACTAACATCACTGCCTTAGGCCTGGTCATGCACATGCGTGCATGTGCACGTGTTTGTCACGTGCGCTCAAGTCTGCTGCATAATGGACCGCCGGGCTGCTGGCCCCGCCTTATACCCACAGGTGTGTTGCTTCATGGCTGTCTGAGCAGGTGACAGGGTTATGGAAGCAAACCAATGCCCTAATGTTTAGAATACAAAAGGCCAGTGAATTCATAACATTGCAATATTACGATTGATTTTAAAATGTTTAGCTACTCTGGCCTACACCAAAATTTAGGATTTAGTTTGTAATCAGCAAGGCAGGTTAACGAGCAAAGCAACGCAGGCGGGCTGGAATTGAAAGCACAGCGACACCACCGATGTAGAATGACGAGTTGGAGCTTGGCAAAGGCAACTATGTTGTTGCGCCAACAAATATCGATATATATCTTATGTCAACATTCTGCTTGAAAATATCGATATGTCTTTTGGCCCATCTCGCCCAGCCCATACATATACAGAGCTGCCTTTTCCGTTGATAGGGTGCTGAGTTATTTTCCTTTTGCTGCCAGCAGCTTTTTAAGGATCAGTTACCTGCTGCACGGTGGTGTTGTGAGGAGCATGTTGTGGTGGATCCTGTTGAAACAAGAGGTACACAGGCTTCAGACCAGGCTGCTCGGTGTGTTTTGGGCGTTTTGCTCTTTTTGGTTCTATTCGTCTATCAGCTAAAATCGGAATATTCTCAAAACCGGTTTTTGAAGAAAAATCAATAAACAAGAACATACCTCTCATATCTTAACCTAGCATGATTCATTTTACATTTTTGGGTGAAAGGTCATTTGATCAATGTATAATGTACGCTTCTAAAGGTTACGCTCATTGTAATGCTTTCAGTAATACTCCTGAAAGGAAATGTGGCTTTACTTCAATGAGTCCAGTATCGCATCTTCCTGGTTTCTGTTGCCTTAAGGTCTGACACAGTTTTCGTTTCTCCTCCTCACCTCTCTCCTCTCCCCTCCCCTCTCCTCTCTCCTCTTCCCTCCCCTCTCCCCTGCTCCTCCTCTCCTCTCTCCTCTCCCCTCCCCTCTCCCCTGCTCCTCCTCTCCTCTCTCCTCTTCCCTCCCCTCTCCCCTGCTCCTCCTCTCCTCTCTCCTCTCCCCTCCCTTCTCCCCTGCTCCTCCTCTCCTCTCTCCTCTCCCCTCCCCTCTCCCCTGCTCCTCCTCTCCTCTCTCCTCTCCCCTCCCCCCTGCTCCTCCTCTCCTCTCTCCTCTCCCCTCCCCTCTCCCCTGCTCCTCCTCTCCTCTCTCCTCTCCCCTCCCTTCTCCCCTGCTCCTCCTCTCCTCTCTCCTCTCCCCTCCCCCTGCTCCTCCTCTCCTCTCTCCTCTCCCCTCCCCTCTCCTCTCTCCTCTCCCCTCCCTCTCCCCTGCTCCTCCTCTCCTCTCTCCTCTCCCCTCCCCTCTCCCCTGCTCCTCCTCTCCTCTCTCCTTTCTCCCCTCTCCCCTGCTCCTCCTCTCCTCTCTCCTCTCCCCTCTCCTCTCCCCTCCCCTCTCCCCTGCTCCTCCTCTCCTCTCTCCTCTCCCCTCCCCTCTCCCCTGCTCCTCCTCTCCTCTCTCCTCTCCCCTCCCCTCTCCCCTGCTCCTCCTCTCCTCTCTCCTCTCCCCTCCCCTCTCCCCTGCTCCTCCTCTCCTCTCTCCTCTCCCCTCCCCCCTGCTCTTCCTCTCCTCTCTCCTCTCCCCTCCCCTCTCCCCTGCTCCTCCTCTCCTCTCTCCTCTCTCCCCTCTCCCCTGCTCCTCCTCTCCTCTCTCCTCTCCCCTCCCCTCTCCTCTCTCCTCTCCCCTCCCTCTCCCCTGCTCCTCCTCTCCTCTCTCCTCTCCCCTCCCCTCTCCCCTGCTCCTCCTCTCCTCTCTCCTCTCCCCTCCCCTCTCCCCTGCTCCTCCTCTCCTCTCTCCTCTCCCCTCCCCCTGCTCCTCCTCTCCTCTCTCCTCTCCCCACCCTCTCCCCTGCTCCTCCTCTCCTCTCTCCTCTCCCCTCCCCTCTCCCCTGCTCCTCCTCTCCTCTCTCCTCTCCCCTCCCCTCTCCCCTGCTCCTTCTCTCCCCTCCCCTCTCCCCTGCTCCTCCTCTCCTCTCTCCTCTCTCCTCTCCCCTCCCCTCTCCCCTGCTCCTTCTCTCCCCTCCCCTCTCCCCTGCTCCTCCTCTCCTCTCTCCTCTCCCCTCCCCTCTCCCCTGCTCCTCCTTTCCTCTCTCCTCAGGACAGGGAGCCGTTGAAGGTGATACCCCTGAAGGAGGTGCACAAAGTGCAGGAGTGCAAACAGAGGTCAGCTACTCCTGTCCGTC
The DNA here is from genome assembly GCF_949987615.1 of Pollachius pollachius. Taxonomy (NCBI): domain Eukaryota; kingdom Metazoa; phylum Chordata; class Actinopteri; order Gadiformes; family Gadidae; genus Pollachius; species Pollachius pollachius. The sequence continues at coordinate 18,980,941 of NC_136952.1, read as the reverse complement.
TGCATGTCCGTCCGTCCGTCCCCATTCCTGTGTGTATGTTGCATTTATTTGTAGCCTACAAGTTGGATGTAATAAAAACGACAAACATGGAGATTTTTTTATAACCTTTAGACTGTTAGCGACTGTTAGCATCAAAATCTGATGAAGGTTTTAATCAAGCTAATAACTACAGTAAACATCCATACAAATGAGTGCTATATGTTTTAATAAGTAAGGTATCTGTATGTTGACTGATTTAGCTCGAGCATTTCATGCTGAAAATCTCACTTTGATGTGTTACCTTATGGCTGAGAGACCTCACTGATGAAAGACTTAGCCATTAGCAGTTCTGAGTGTTTTTTATTCTTCCTATATTCCCAGGTCGGACATATAATCAAACACAGCAGGGATTTCCTCTGTGAATTGACCATTGACCTTTTGTTTGTTTGATTATTCTCAGTGATTTGATGATGAGGGACAACCTGTTTGAGGTGGTTACCCAATCACGGACCTTCTACGTACAGGTGAATGTTCTGATAGGCTCAACTCTTTCATTCTTTTTCTTCTGATTGGACCTCACCTCAATGATATGTGTCAACATTCAATGTCAATAGTTTTGGATAAACACCTGTGGCCTGTACTACGACCCTCGATTAGTGGGTTAGCCAGGTATGTTGCGCTCAAAGCCTGGGATAGCTGGGACACGGTAGTCGATCTCTTTTAACGTCGCTGTATCACCATGGTGACTTATGCTCTCAACCAAACCTGGTCGGCAGCAGGTTTTCAGCTAAGTCTATCGGGTTAGATCGGCGTGCACAGCTTCCTAGCCCCACAATGGCGTCACCATTACTGGGTGTTCCCGTGGACCTCGGAGCCCGTATCGTACAGGGGTCTCTCCGACAGAGGCTCTTTCGGGACCGATCCCTTGGCATTGCCTGAGAATATTCTTTAAGAGAGATACAGGTTCTCATCAGAGGGTATTCTCTATTTGATCATCCTTATTGGACCTTATGCAAAAAATGCTTACCGTCGTGCATTGTGTCTCTGTGAGAGAGTGGTAGAGTGGAGGTAGCATGTCAGGCTTGAATTTCTGCGCACAGGGTTCGTCTCCCAAGTGACGCTCATTCATGTCAAGCTTAAAAAGTCCCAATTCTCATGCATATAGAATACTTATTCACTAAAGGTTATTGAATTATATTTTTGTGCTTATTTCGAACTTGAACCCATATTCTCAAGGCCATGCTGGCACCACATCTATGGGGGTAAAAGGCATGATGATAGACCGGCGAGATTTGAACCATGGTCGCTGGCGTTGGGGATGTATACTAATCCACTATGCCACCGCCGCTACCTCAGCGATTGAAAACATATGCGATAAATTTCTTACATAGGGTGTATTTAAAGTGAATTCCCCTTAATTATAGAATAAGGCAGGTTGGACGTTGCTTATCCATTTTGAAATCCTCATCACTCTATTTGAATTAATGGCAAACAATTCTGCATTTGGCATAGTTATTTTATAGACAATTTGCAGAATCTTTTCACTTATACGCATTTATATAGACTGCTTGATCTATCCAGTTTATAAAGGTGAGTAAAATGACGCGATAAACGCCCCTTTCACGTGAACGCGCATTGAACCTAAAGCGGAAAACCTGGCTCGACTAATTGAATCCTAAGCGAGCTTCGTAGTACCATTTAACTCTGATCGCAAGTTGCGTCTCTGTCAAGCCAGGTTTTCCCAAGAAAGCCTGGGTATGTTCAGCGAGGTTCGTAGTACACCCCACTAATCAGTGAAAAGACTGGCTTTACATCTCAAAGCGAATGGGCCTTTTTGCTGCTTTCGTGTGGCCCTGTCTCTCATCTTGTTTTTGGTCAGGTTGAACTAGCTTAGAGGTTGAGATTATTCTCCATAGGTCGATAAACTCAATCATTTTTTGCATCTAGAAATGTATTTTAAATTTTGAAGATCTATCAAAATAAAGTTCTCTCTGTCTGTCTGTCTGTCTGTCTGTCTGTCCCTCTGTCTCTCTCGTAGTCGGACAGTCCAGAGGACATGCACAGCTGGATCAAGGCTATCTCAGGGGCCATTGTGGCTCAGAGGGGCCCTGGGCGCTCGGCCGCTACAGTGAGTACACCTCACAGACCTGAGGGCCTCATAATATCAGCGACCCCACCAGGACCCAACCTGGTCCCACAGGAATCCGTGAAATGACCACGGACGCGTAACTCAAAATCCGTGGAATCCTCACGGAAACACGCCAATTTCCGTGATATGGCCACGGATTTTGCTCCAATGCAAGTTAATGACACTCATATTCCGTGGCACACACACAGATCCTCCTCTCAACGACCGAGTCAACCTGGTCTCACAGGGATCCGTGAAATGAACATATATATATATATATATATGTATGAATGAAATTCATATTGACGATATGGCACTATATCTCTATTCTCACCAATGCACCCATCTTGAATTTAATAGACCATTTCGAGGAGGTCTGGTGGTCTCCGTATATAATAAATAAATAAATATACATAATGAAATCACTAATATATATAAATATGTATGTGTATTTATATTTATGTATACACTAGTGCTGTCTGTTTTAACGCGTTATTAACGGCGTTAACACAAACCAATTTTAACGGCATTAATGTTTTTATTGCGCGATTAATGCTCTTTTGGCTTGGCAAACGTAGTTTTTTCACCTGCTGTCTAGCAACAACTAGTCACGTTAGAAACACTACAACACCATACCGGATCTAGCTACACCGGAAACAAAACGACAAGCACGCTGCACGAACTTGTTGGGGCAAGCAAGGATACGGAGGGGGTGAAAAACTCCTTCAAAGGGTGTGTGTGTGTGTGTGTGTGTGTGTGTGTCACTCTGTTCGAGCCTGCACGAGAGTTCAATGTTGTCATTAGCTGTTACGTTTTTCTGACCAATCGCAGTTCAAGGCCCACCTGGGCTGTACCACTTCGGGAGGGGCCGCTCAGTTACTCCCCTCTAGACAAAATCGACTTGGTTGCGATGTTGACAGTTTGTGAGTGTTGCGTCTGTTGAGTGAGTGAGAGGTTGCGGGCGCACAGCTCAGGCTGCCGGACGGCGCTGCAAGGAACTTTTAGAAACGCAATATTGTTATCCCGCAGTAATCAGCCCGACAGCCCCGAAACGTTAACGGCCCACCGGGAATTCTCCCGACTCTCCCGATTACCACTCCGCCACAGTGTGTGTGTGTGTGTGTGTGTGTGTGTGTGTGTGTGTGTGTAGGCGTTATTCGATAGCCTGGTAATGTGTATAGGCCTACGTACGGTAGGAATATTCATACTGGTCTAAATAATAAATATTTCCTATCTTTGCTGAACAAGAGTTTTGTTCGAAAGCTCAGTGATTGAAACAAATAAAAGCCTGGGCTATTGAAGATTCACGGTAGGCCTACCACTGTCATGCACCTACCCGATGTCAAGTGGACCGGGTTGAATTCACTGCGGGTCCCTCTTCTTATATCCATCTCACCAAATATATTTTATTACTGTCCTTCTCAACACTCTCTGATCTCACTAAAAGGCTAGCAGCACGAAATCGAGGGATATTTATAATAGAAAAAAATGTGTGATATTGATATTGATATTAATGCGATAAATCGCGATTAAATATTTTAATCGCTTGACAGCACTAATATATATATATATATCTTGGAGCCCTTCGCCTTTATTTGTGCAAGGTTGGACAGAGTCATCCTCCTGCGTTCATCAGAAGGAAGAGGAAGTCATTTGACAGGGTGTCATTTGGCCCCTGAGTGGGTGTCATTTGGCCCCTGAGTGGGAGTCATTTGGCCCCTGATTGGGGGTCATTTGGCCCCTGAGTGGGTGTCATTTGGCCCCTGAGTTGGAGTCATTTGGCCCCTGAGTGGGTGTCATTTGGCCCCTGATTGGGGGTCATTTGGCCCCTGAGTGGGGCTCAAAACAACAGCCATCACAGATGTGTGTTGTTCTTTCCTTTTTTTTCATCAATACTATTTTAACATTTCGGTAGAACGATATATTTATTAGTAATTAGCTGCACAACAAATCTTCTAGAAAACCACTGGATTCATCTCTCAGTAATAAGTGGCCCAGTGGGCTGACATCAGAACACCGGTAGGTTAAGCATAAACCGGTTTAATGCAGTTTCTAGAGGGTCAGGGGCAGAGCAGGGGTTGCCCCAGACATGTCGGAGTTGTGCTTGGGTGCGTGTGGGGACTGCTGGTTTATTGGGGTGACTATGGCCCAACGCACCCTCTTTGTTTTCAAAGGGTGCAGTGCAGCCCTACGCCTCGTGCCCAATGCACCGTCAGTCAAAGGACGTTGGAGGGCGTGGCTGACGGACGGGGGAGCTTTCCAGGGTCGTCAGAGCCCGAGTCGGGTCACAGTGCTTACATTTGCACACGCGATCTGATTGGATGACGGATCTGTCGCTGCCGAAAAGTTAACGGATCCACAATGCATTGCGCGTCCGCCCCCATTCAAAGTCAATGGGGATCAGTCATAACAGGGACGTCTCAGGATACTACGATATGACTTCATATCACCGAGAACAAATAACAAACATCTAATCTATTTACCCTCACCCAGTGTTACGGAATGTGCATGTACCCGTTGCCAGATTTGATATTGTTTGTTTTGCATTATTTCAGCTTTTCTTTTTCCCAGGTATAAATTCCAATACCTGTTGTGTTTGTGTCACTCTGATGATGTCATCAGAGGTTTGGCTTCCTTTCTACACGATAAGGACCGCGCCATTCGTCCACATCACTCGACCACACACCACACCACACCCCCCTCATGACCTCTCACCCCCCAACACCTCTCTCCCCCCTCTCTCTACCCTCCACACAAAGGAGCCCCTCCCCCAATATTCGTCTCTCCATCCTCACCTGTCCCCAACCTTTCTCCTCCCTCCCTTTTTGCTTTTAAATCACAAAGTACCATTCTGAAAGGAAGACGTGGCTCCAAAATGGAGCCCGGCTCCAACATGGAGGCCGCGCGGGGCCTGAAGACACTCCATCCTTTGAGACTGAGCTGTGCACTGTGTTGTTTTCAGATACGTCAGGCAAGGAGGCTGTCCAGCCCTTGTATTGAGAGGTATACCACGATCTACAGTGGGGAATGCCGCACGTATGTGACCCCGCCACGACCCCTCTATACCTCCCCTCGTTCTAGTTTAACTAGCCCCCCTCCCCCCCCCCCCCTACTGACCCAGCTAGCCCACAACCCAGCACCCCGCAGTTGCATGCTCACTTGCCAGGCCCCGCCTGCTGCACCTCTATTTGTATCTGTGTTGAGCCAGCAGCTCCAGAACCTTGGAGGCACTGGTCAGAACCAGGGGTCCTCTTTGGTCTTTTGATTGACCAAGCTCAATCGAAGCACCGAGCACCCGTTCTAATGCTCGGTTTCTAAGTACCAGCATCTCGCAGGAAACCATTAGCAGCTAGCTAAAGTTTATGTTTTAGTGCCACTGACCATCACTGTCCCAACAACGCGAGCTACATTAGCTTTAGCACACCTAAACACTGGTCCGTGGTAGAACCGGCCAAGACCATCATTGTACTTTTAAGTTATTGATCTTGATCATAGAGTTGTGTTTCTATTGACCTGCCCCGTCCACAGATGCTTCCAATCAACAGCCGCTAATGCTTGTATGCTTATCGTTGGCTTCCTGTTAGCAGCATAACATCATCCTCCATAAGCCATAACCCAAACCCGGCCTCTGTCCGGACGCTGCAGGCCTAAGGTCGAGACCTGAATCGAATCGAATCGTGCTAACCATCTTGGCTACGACTGCTATGATCACCTTGAGAAAGACAGTCATCATATCATGGCTCCACATCATAGCCCTCCCAATCTACTCATTTATTTTTGTTTTGTCGCTATACCCATGTGTACAGGCTTATGAACATGCAGCTAGCTCTCTTGTCTTACTGTTTGTCTGTCTGGTGGTCTGTTTGTTTATCCTTTGGTTTGTCGGTCTCTCTGTCCGTCAGTTTATATTGGTACTTACCGTGCTGATACTTTGCAACTCCAAGCCACCTCTTTTGCATATTATATCTGGCTTCTAATAACAATAATATCTGATAGTCATCCAAACACCCCCTGTACTCCTCTGTACTCACATATGGCAAATATTTCTCTGTTTGTATTGTGAGAGCATGACTGTGTGTCTTTTGTGAGAGTGTGACTCTGAAATAATAACTTTCCCAGAACTGTCCCCGCTTGCCACTTCCACCAACCGCTGCTCATCGCCCAATCGTGTGCCTTGTTGCTTCTGCGCTTCCTTAGCAACCACTTGGCAACGGCAGTGCTACCGTTTTCTGTACATGTCACTCAAAATGGGCCATCACACGCAAACGCTCGACAAGAGCCCTCCGAGAGCTTGTTAGTCCCGTTAGAACATGTTTGCCTGCATTGAACATGCTAGCTATGTTAATAGCATGTCCCCATAGGCACACAGGCCCTAGAGCTCTGCCACACTTGACAGCATCGTCACGCTCCTTAAGAGATGTCAAGGCGCCTCCCTCATGGCCTACTGCAGTAAAACACATTTCAAAATGCTTGTGCTCTGAGCTCGCGAGGAACACTGCCCGTTACCATGACAATGTTTCCAAGGCAACATGCGAACACCAGTCCATGCTGCACTGTTCCCCAAGCAGTTGGACATGCAGACTTCTTTTATTGGCCCCATTCATTAACTATTTTCCTTTCCGGCCACTGCACCTGGTTTAACCGCTTAGACAAAAACCTGACAGCTTCCCTTTGTCTTCTCTTCTCCTCGACTCCTCGTCTCCTTGAATGCCACGTCAAACGGGGAGTAACAAAACGTCCTCCAAATCTTTCCTCTCACCATGAAGATAAATGGGCACTCCTTCAGTACTTAAGGAGGAATAAGATTGTGTCTCTGCTGAAGGAGCGTTCAGCTGTGGCGAATTTGGCTCTAAGCTGTTACAGACAGGCTGTAAGGTGCCAAGACATGTTTTGACGGCCAGGTCTGAGATGTGGTTTGACGGCTAAAGTTTAGCTTGCCCTAAACAGTCTTACCCATGCCTAATTGGTCTGATTTTCAAACCCTCAAACCCGTATCATTCGGCTACCGTCCATACATCCAGTCATTGCTCCGTTCCCATGGCAACTCATCAATCAATCAATTAATCGATCATCTAACCGTACATTATTCCACTCATTTACCAACTGTGTCATCTATCCATCCGAACTTCAACCAATCTGTCCATCTTTGAAAAAACATTTTCCCTTTTTTGTCAAAATGTTCTTTTTGGTCATTTCTGTCGTCATCCCCTTCTTACCTCCCTCTGCCTCCACCTCCCTCCCTCCCCCCCTCTCCCCCTCCCTCTCCTCCCCCCCCCAGGACCCCGTGGACCCCGGACCGACCCCTGATGCGGAGCCACACCTCCCACAGTGCGCCGCCTCCCCAGCGGACGCTGAGCCTGACGCTGGACACGCCGCCCGCGCCGCCGGGCCACTTCCTGGGCCTGTTGCCGTGGCGGCTGAGCGGCGTGGGGCCGGCCGCTGCCACGGCGATGGCCCTGATGCGGGCCCCGGCGCACTCCCGCCTCTCGCTGCAGGAGACGCGGCGGCGCTCGGGCAAGTGAGCGAGGAGCGGGAGGGGTCGCCGTGGAAACGCCGCAGCAAGGAGCCCGAGTCCACGGCGGGCGCTGGCGAGCGGCTGAAGAACTACAACGCCGAGGAGTCCGACGTCAAGATGAGCCTGGTCTGACGTCGCCCTGACCACCACCCCGGGGCCACACACACACACACACACACACACACACACACACACACACACACACACACACACACACACACACACACACGCACACACACTGTGGGGCACCATCAGATAAGTTGTGCTTCTTCGACACACACGTTCATGCCCAAAAGCCAAATGAATCCTCCCCTCCTCCAGTGTCAGTGTGCTCTTATTTATGACGTGTGCTGCGGCGCCCGTCAGCGCTTCATCCGCGGAAAAAGAAACAAGAAAAATGTATCCCAAGAAAAGCAGAGATTTCTATTGCCCCAACGCAGTGGCGCTGCCCCAACTGTGGTGACAATGGACGTGTCAGAGTATGAGTCAGCGACCTGGAGGTCGTCTCAGCCTGATCCCCCCAGCAGCCTGGAGGTCTGATCTCCCCAGAGGACGGCAGCAGCCTGGAGGTCTGATCTCCCCAGAGGAGGGCAGCCTGGAGGTCTGATCCCCCCAGAGGAGGCCAGCAGCCTGGAGGTCTGATCCCCCCAGAGGAGGCCAGCAGCCTGGAGGTCTGATCCCCCCAGAGGAGGCCAGCAGCCTGGAGGTCTGATCCCCCCAGAGGAGGGCAGCCTGGAGGTCTGATCCCCCCAGAGGAGGCCAGCAGCCTGGAGGTCTGATCTCCCCCAGAGGAGGCCAGCAGCCTGGAGGTCTGATCTCCCCCAGAGGAGGCCAGCAGCCTGGAGGTCTGATCCCCCCAGAGGAGGGCAGCCTGGAGGTCTGATCCCCCCAGAGGAGGGCAGCCTGGAGGTCTGATCCCCCCAGAGGAGGCCAGCAGCCTGGAGGTCTGATCCCCCCAGAGGAGGCCAGCAGCCTGGAGGTCTGATCCCCCCAGAGGAGGGCAGCCTGGAGGTCTGATCCCCCCAGAGGAGGGCAGCCTGGAGGTCTGATCCCCCCAGAGGAGGCCAGCAGCCTGGAGGTCTGATCTCCCCCAGAGGAGGCCAGCAGCCTGGAGGTCTGATCCCCCCAGAGGAGGCCAGCAGTCTTCACATCCTGTCGCTGTCTTTTCTAACGTTTCAGCCGAAATTTCTGAATGTAGGGCATATTTTTATCGTCTATACACCTGCCGTTGAAACGGTAAAAAATAAAGAAAAGACAGGTTGCCTAGCAACAGCTAGGTCATAGCTTCTAGCAATAAAGAAAACTGTACAGATCTTCATGAAATGAGTGTAGCCAGTGTCACCTATGTAGACGTTAAGTTAGGGAGGCTGGTTGATTGCGCCAAGGCCTCCATTAAAGTGAGGTAGATCCCTGTAGACGCTGGGTCTGTTGGTTCATACCACTCAGTCAGTGAGTAGTCCCTTGGTTATGGCGGGCTGTGTTTTATTCTGTTGTACTTGTATTCCGCATTTGTGTTGTTTTTACTCACAATGTGAAAAAACAAAGAACATTTAGGAAAGAATGTGAGTATATTTGTAAGTTACTGCCCTTTATAGAAACGTGCATGACTGCATGCACGATAAATTCACCCTTATTATTTCTTTCTCTTGCTCTCTCGTCTTTTGCCGTCGTTCTGTTCTCCCGTTAGCTCTCCGTTTAACACAAGCTGCGTAAAAAGTGCCTGTACTGTTATTTACAATGGGACATTGGGATCATAAAATAAATTGAACATTTTCAGCCGTTCCCTATGTGTGTGCTCAATGTTCTTAGAAAAAAATTGCAATCTTTTATTTATGTTTCAGGCTTGAAAATAAATATAAATAAAAATGACTTTTTACCATTTTGCCTATCCTGTTCTGTTCAAGCATTTCGGTATTAGAGAGTTAACAGGAAATGTAATAATTATTCTTTCTGTGATTCCAAAGCAGTTAATAAGACACTTTGATGATTACGTTTAGAATAGCAAAGGCAAATAACTTAACTTCTGCTTGGACTAGTGACTTATGGAGCTTGTAAAACTCCGGAGTGAATGAGAATGATACATCTGAAAAAACATTACAAAAGCCCAGGAAGTAAATGGTTTATGATAACATTCGGACAGAAGAACAGTTAAGTATTTCTTGATGGAATTGGACAAGTGGACCGTGGCGAGAGAGTGAGAGATGGCGCCGTCTGGCGGTGAAACTGCGCAGTAACATCGCTTTCGAGCGACACTCATGGACTTGACTAGTTTGAGAAAGTGTCTGCTTTATGTTTCTCGTGCTAAATGTAAAATGCAATATGAAATACCAAACAGCCAAACACAAAAAATCCACAACTCACGTTGGCAATCTTATCAGAAAAAGATAAAATTGATGTGATTGTGCGGTACTCCTAAGGCTTTGTTACAGAGTTCTAACGGGTGAACGCTTTTAATTAAGGACATGGTGACAGACCCATAATGGAGCTAATAAACTACACCCTAATCCTGTCTCTCACTACTCAGTGATGGAGTCACCCTGTCTCTCACTCCTCTGTGATAGTCACCCTGTCTCACTCCTCTGTGATGGAGGCTTATTAAATGACGTGTTGGTCTAGTCAGGCCCCTTCTCTCTCTATTTACCTAGTACTTTGTGTGTGTGTGTGTGTGTGTGTGTGTGTGTCAATGTTGTCTTTATGAGTAGCGTTAAATAAAAACATTGGTCACACCACAAATTGTTTAATTTTTATTGGGGCATAAAAGTAACTGTATTCTGAGGCATTACAAAAAAATACATCGGCCTCAGTAAAGCATTTAAATGGACCTGATGTTCAGCTCCCATTTCAGGTCCTGATGGTGCCCAGGAAGTGGCAGGACTCCACAGAGTCGACTGGGGAGCCGCACAGGATGATGGGGGCAGATGGGGCTGGGTTCCTCCTGTAATCCACAATAATCTCCACTGTTTTTAAAGTGTTAGGCTCCAAGTTGTTCTGGCTGCACCAGGTCACCAGATGGTCAATCTCCCACCTGCAGGCGGACTCATCCCCGCCAGAGATGAGCCCAATGAGCGTGGTGTTGTCCGCGAACTTCAGGAGCTTGACGGACTGGTGACTGGAGGTGCAGCTGTTTGTGAACAGGGAGAAGAGCAGAGGGGAAAGAACACAGCCTTGGGGGGGATCCGATGCTGATGGTCTGGGATTCAGATAAGTGTTTCCCCAGCTTCACACGCTGCTTCCTGTCAGACAGGGAGTCTGTGATCCACCTGCAGGTGGAATCGGGCATGTGGTGCTGGGAGAGCCTGTCCTGAAGCAGAGCTGGGAGGATAGTATTAAAGGCAGAGCTGAAGTCCACAAACAGGATTCTGGCATATGTTCCTGGGGAGTCCAGATGCTGAAGGGGGTAGTGCAGAGCCATGTTTACTGCATCGTCTACAGACCTGTTGGCTCTGTAGGCAAACTGCAGTGGGTCCAGGACTGCGCAATGCTTCAGGATGGATGGAGAGACAGAATCTGGTCCGGCTGCTTTGCGGGGGTTCTGTCTCTTGAAGAGCTTGTTGACGTCCCTCTCATGCAGGCAGAGAGTCGTCACTGTGGTAGAGGAGGGGAGAGACCCGGGGGGGGGGGGGGGGGGGGGGGGATGTAGAGGTCCAGGTTTCTGCTGAGCTGGGGGTGGGGGGGGGTTGGTGAGATGGGAGATGGAGTCGCGGGGGATGGTGTCAGGACTGTCCCTTGGTCTTTCAAAGCGACAGTAGAACTCGTTCAGTTCAATAGCAAGTTGCAGATTGTTGACTGAGTGGGGGGGTTTAGGTTTGTAGTTTGTAATCTGTCTGAGCCCCTTCCAGACAGAACCGGTCGTTAGCTGAGAACTGGTGTTGGAGTTTCTCAGAGTACTGTTGTTTGGCTTCTCTCACCGCCTTGCTGAAGCTGTACTTTGGCTTCTTAAACCTGTCTCTATCCCCACTCCTGAACGCATCCTCCTTTTGCAACCTAAGCTGTCGGAGTTTGGCCTTGAACCAGGGTTTGTCGTTGTTAAAACTCACCCTGGTGCGTGATGGAATACAGCAGTCTTCACAGAAGCTGGTGTATGTACGTCACAGCCTCTGTGTATTCATCCAGACTATTGGTGGCAGTCCTGGAAGCATCCCAGTCTGTACAGTCTAAACATGCAGGTTCTCCACCGCTGTACTAGTCCACTGCTTTGACGTCCTCACCACAGGTTTGCAGAGCTTTAGTTTCTGCCTGTATGAAGGAATCAGGTGGGCCATGACGTGGTCGGAGAGGCCCAGCACAGAGGGGGGGATGGCGTGATATGCACCGTTGACTGTGGTGTAGCAGTGATCCAGAATATTGTTCTCTCTGGTCGGGCATTTAATGAACTTTTTGAATTTGGGTAGTTCATGGCTGAAGTTGCGGCTAGCATGTGCTGCGCCTCCTGCACGTTAGGCAAGGCAAGGCAACTTTATTGATATAGCACTTTTCATACACAAGGCAGACTCAAAGTGCTTCACATATAAACAGTCATAAAATAAAATAAAATAGATAATTAAAAGAAAACATATGCAAAGAAATGAGTAAAATAGAAAGTTAAAAAGGCATTTTAGTAATAAAAAAGAAAATAAAGGCAAAGTTAAAAAAGCTTTTTAGAAAGTGCAATGTATTTAAGATTTAGCAGAAAGCTAAAGCAAACATAAAAGTCTTCAGTCTTGTTTTAAAGGTGCTCAGACATGGGGCAAGTCTTAAATCCTCAGTGAGTTTATTCCAGCTATTTGTTGCATAGTAACTAAATCCTGCCTTCCCATGTTTCGTGTTTACTCTGGGGATAATCAACAGATTGGTCTCAGAAGATCTTAGTGGTCTAGAAGGCTTATGTAGTGGAAGCATATCAGTTAAATATTTTGGGCCTAAACCATGTAGGGATTTATAGGTTAGCGACATGATTTTAAGATCAATTCTCTGACCTACAGGAAGCCAATGTAACGATTTAAGAATTGGTGTAATATGTTCACATTTTTTGGTCTTTGTTAGAACTCTAGCAGCAGCTTTCTGAACAAGCTGAAGCTTCCTCAGAGTTTGTTTTGGGAGACCTGTAAGGTAATCAAGCTTACAGTGATAGAGGCATGTACAAGTTTTTGGAAGTCTTCGGTGGACATGAGCCCTCTAAGTCTTGCTACATTTTTAAGGTGATAATATGCAGATTTTGTAACTGATTTGATGTGACTGTCGAAATGTAAATCTGAATCCATGATAACCCCTCGATTTCTGGCTTTGTTTGAGGTTTTCGGGACAGAGAGTGAAGGTGTTGGGTTACTTTAAGCCTTTCCGTTTTAGAACCAAATACAATTATCTCTTTTTTGTCCTCATTTAGTTGAAGGAAATTTCGGCACATCCAGTCTTTCACTTGCTCAATGCACTGTCACAGCAGATCTATGGGCCGATAGTCATTTGGTGAAAGCGATACATAGATTGGCTCAGCATAGCAATGATGGTCAATATTGTTATTTTGCATGATTTGCCCTAGTGGGAGCATGTAGATGTTGAATAAAGAGGGTCCTAAAATCTAACCTTGTGGGACTCCACGTCACGTTGGTTGATTCTGATACAAAGTCGCCAATGGAAACAAAGTAGTTCCTATTTTGTAGGTAGGACCTGAACCAATTTAAGACTGTGCCTGAAAGCCCCACCCAGTTTTCTAACCTGTCCAAAAGTATTGTATGGTCTACAGTGTCGAATGCAGCACTGAGGTCTAGTAGCATTAGTATTGAGGTTTTGCCTGTCTGTGTTAAGACGGATGTCATTTACAACTTTAATAAGGGCGGTCTCAGTGCTGTGCAGGGGTCGAAATCCTGATTGGAAGGTGTCATAGCAACCAGTTGATGCCAGGATGTGATTAAGTTGCTCGAGAACAACTTTCTCAATGATTTTACTTATGAAGGGTAGATTTGATATTGGTCTGTAGTTGTTAATAATAGAGGCATCTAGGCTCCGCTTTTTTAAAAGAGGTTTAATAACTGCAGTTTTTAAAGCTTTTGGGAAATTGCCTCATTGGAGAGAGTTGTTAACTATCTGCAATATGTCTATTGCTAGGCCGTCGAAAACATTCTTAAAGAGGTTGGTAGGTAAAGTATCAAGGCAACAGGTGGATGGCTTTAGTTGTGTCACAGTTTCCACTAGAGTTTTAGAGTCTATAAAATTAAAGTAGCCATCCTTGCCAGGTAACTTTTGCCTGAACAGGGTGGTAGTCCAACATTTTTGTTTGAAGTGGAGATATTGATGGAGCGTCTGATGCCTTAAATTTTATCGATATGAAAAGCTGCAAACTCATTGCATTTCAGCGTGGAACAACAGTTGCAAATAGGGTTTTTGCATTATCAGTATTGGTTTTAATTATATTGGAGAAAAATGTTTCTCTAGCACTTTTTAAGTCTAAATTGTAGGCACGGAGGCTCTCTTTATAGATATCATGGTGAATATGAAGTTTTGGTTTACGCCAGATGCGTTCAAAGGAAAAAAGATTCACTTCTCCTGCTCCTGCCCTCTGCGTTGTTAAAAGGACAGAAATTAATATGTATGTCCTTTCAGGGCCCAGCCAGTTCACTCCAAAGGGAATAGAACATGCATATGCTGGCCTGTGAAAGAGGATGCTCAGTATACCAGACAACCTCATACACAGTGAGGTAATCATATATACAATATTGTAGATTGCTCAATTATTAAAAATTTAAATAACTTTCTATATTGTGAATCATATTTCACTTTGGTTTAAAGATTGTGGCTCTAATTGAGGGAGAATTTCCGAAACTTAAAACCTTAAAAGGAGGCTGGATGTTCTACAAGGCTACAAGTAACATTCCTCTCAATATCCAAAGATGGGAAAATATAGCCTTTAATGTTTTTCACATTCAAAGCCCCAGAGATGTGTTATATAGCATCCTACTTTGAAATACCATTAATATCACTCCAAGTGGTAAACAACGTATTTAAGTTTGCCTGAAATGAATGTATGCATGTTAACAAAGTTTTAAAGGACATTTGTGTTGTTCCTCTTTACATTTCAAAATAGGTGGTAGCGGACGTCCTAAGTTGAGCATCATTCCAACTGAGTCCGAGGGGTACTCCTCGAGGTTGCTTAAATCCACCTCCAACAATGGGAAGAACACAGTGTTTATACAGGAGCAGCTCTCAACTGAACCCCTCCCCTATGATTCAGCTGAGTTTGCAAAGATGCCTCAGTCAAGTTGCATCACATGTGGCAGTCAAATGCCTTTGCAGCTTTTGCCGCTACATGTTGAAGGATGCAATGGCACATTGATTGTAAGCTTTTATTCAAATGTTTCTCTTATTTAACAAATTAACATGTAATACTTTAGCTTGTGCAAATGACTATTTCAAAGTATATAGCACTAGCTCTTTTTTTTCTTTTAAGGAGAGTGAATGTGAGACACCTCTTGATGATTCTCCTATTATTATTGAGCAACCAGTCTCACCTACCACATGTAAGGAATCCTCAGAGGTAATTGATGTTGTATTTTCATGTAACTTTGCAAATCAGTAATATAGCCTTATTCCTTTTTCACCATGGGAAGCAAGGTAGCAGATGTTTTGGGACATAATGACATGATGCTTACAGTTGTGTGAAGCTGTAGGGTATACTATATCTCACCGAACTTACCTTTTGTACAGGGACACACGCATTTATGTACTCATTATTTAGCATAGGAATATATCTCCTGTATCTAGCAAATATCACATGTCTGAAATAAGTTCATTAACCATGATGCTTTTCTCATAAAATATTTGATCTGTTTTAAAAATATTGATTTTCTTTTTTTGTAGGTTTGCCCAATTTGTCTTGTATCATTCCCAATTTGTGTCCTCCCATCTCATGCAAGCACATGTGGTAACGGGTAAGACATATTGAGTAGTTCATGTTCAGTAAGGTTAAGAACATTTAAAGTGTGGCTGCATCAGAGCATGTGCTGCACATTTATAATCGCAGTAGAAATCATAGCAGAGCTAGATACTTTTTACTTTTAGGGTTCCGATTTCATTTGATTTTGTATGATGGTGGAGCCTATATGCAGAAAGAAATATGTGAAAAATAATCGCTAGTCATGATTTGTCTCTGTTTGCCAATCTTGCGAGTAACATTTTGTTATTTTTTGTCTCCTAAGAATGGACATTGCTCTTCACAGTGGAGCAGCTGGTCCAACGAGAGAGGAACTACCGGGACCTTCAGTTACACACCCACGATTAGCGCCATCTTCTTCAGAAGGTTGTTTCTTCATAACTATCACTGCTGTGGTGTAATATGAAACTAGAAAAACATTTTAGCCGCAAATTAGAAATCTTTTTACAGAATGCTTGATCCAGTCATTTCAAAAAGGAACATTGATTTCAAGTTCCTGCAGTTAATATATTGCTTTAAAATGCTGGCCTTCCAAAATGTCACTGAAATGTATACAATTTTTGAAGTTCCTTTGCACCAACCACTTTTTTTTTCTTCTTCTTTCTTGTCAGTTGTTCAGAGAAAATCTCCTGGACCGTAATTCTGAATGTCCAAGCCTCCTCCTCTCTCTCAACATGTTTGATGAAGAAGAAGAACAGGACAGTTCATTTATTCTAAAGGGAGTGGTGTTAACTGGGTGTGGGGGGACGTGCGACGTCTGGCCTGCAGGGGGAGTATCGGCAGGTTGGGAGCGCACGGGATTGGCCGGGGGGGATTGGACCTGATGGCGAGCAGGTGTCTGCACTCTGGCCAATCAGGGAGGGTGTACTTATGTGCCTGCTTTGTGTTGTAGCAGGAGAAGGAAACCCGGAGCACGGACCCCCGAGATCCCGCACGAGGGAAACCCACCCGAGGCCAGAGAGAGACATTGTGGGAGCGGACCCCTTTTTCGTTATCCTTAAGAGTTTTTGTGTTCTCGTTTAAAAACAATAAAAGAGATCTCCCGCTGAGGGACGACACCCCTGCCTGCTCGCCTTTGTGTGTGAACCCGCTACAGTTAGTTTCGGCTCTTTTTTACTGTGAAAACATTTTTTAGAGTCCAAAATGGATTTCTGCTGTCAATGCGGACTGAAAGTTCCTTCGGCCTTCCAAATCCAAACAGAAGACATTCTTTGGGTAAGTATCACAAGTTCAGTGATAAAATTTAAATTGCATGAAAAAGCAGTGGAGTTAATGTGACTTGGTTTGTGGTTTCTACAGATCGAATGCGGTAAATGCAACAGATGGCTTCATGCATCTTGCCTTGGAATGACAGCTGCCGGTGTTCCAGAGGAAGACACTGCATGGCATTGTGAAATTTGCCTTTAAGACAAAAGGGATGTACATATTGTAATAGTTATGAATGTTTGAAGATTAAATCAAAACATGTCTAAGCCTCTTGGCCATATGCTATTCATGACAGTTCTTATTCTATATTGTTTATCCTACAAAGTTGGATCATTTTGGGGCCATACTACCCTCTAGGGGTTGAAAAAAACTAAAGAATAGCAAATAACAACATTAAGCTCCACAAAATGAAAGGGGAAAAAATACAAAGTAAGGGGACATTATTCAACCACGGACATGAGGTTACCAGAACAGGGGAATGTCTATTTTGACAACAAATTTTTGAGAAATTATACCATAATGTTATAAGAAATACAGTCACTGGCAACTACATCAAAGCATAAGAAAATGTATTTTTATTCTTTACTGGTGCAATTGTGTTGAATAAGCCGATTGCGGGATGAATCCGATTGCAAAACTGAATATCCGGCGAATATCCAACCTGCTGCTAACTTTTACCCGCTTTTTACAGACAGTTTAGAATTGTAGTTTGAGATCCCACAAAAAGTTTGTGGAAGATTAACCAGCCTCGCGACAAGACTAGCAGCTAGCTACAGAATTAATTATTTTATGGAAGGAAATGGTAGGGTTAATTACCCCCAACTAACATTACACACAAACACAGCCACTTTTATCATTATCACTATAGGTTTACTTACATGTTGAGAGACATCTTCACCCATTGGGCCACACACTGTTGGAACAGCACCTTCCCTCAGAGCTAGCAGCTTCGCAAATCCAGCGCTGAACAAACGCAGGTTGCTGAAGCAGCCATCCGTGAAGTGGAGGCGACACAGAAAAAGGCTCGGTAAAGTCGGGGGAATAGGGTTAAAAATTAAATCTAGCCAACGGCTACATGAAGGTTCTGCCTTTGGTAAACCATACAAGGGAGAGGTCCCTTCACAACCAAGAAAACACCTTCTAGCCATTATTATATATATATAATATATAAATAGTATGATGTCTTTCTGTCCATCTACTTCTCTACTCAAACTCGTGTTTTGTGATCCATTCCCCCCGACCCCAGCGTGTCCCGGAACGCAGCGAAAGGTGATTGATGACGCACTCCCATTGACTCCCAGCAAAAGTACATGCCTACCTCACCATGTACCGGAAGTAAAAGAAAGCCGCGGAGAGAATCCCAATGAGCAGTTTCTAGGTAGCTCGGTAACAGTGATTTGCAGTAGTTATTTACTCCCCCTTGTGGGAATTTTATGGTATTGTAACTATGCCAACCATTTATATGCCCCCCCCCAAAAAATAAAACAAAAGTATTACTCAGAGAAAGCTAAATGTTTTCAATACGAAGTAAACCAAGTTGTGACTATGGATGTAACAATAACATTTTTATCTTTAAACAGTATGGATTAATATAAACATTCTTTCAAACGTGTAAATCTGTAGCCATGAACCTTTAACATTTACTCAAATTCCCGTTTAAGCTGTAGTGTACAGGAAACAAATAAAAAATAACAAAGTGCAAAGTACACACAATAAACCTTAAATTGAGCGGCATGCACGCAAGGCAATACGCAGGGCAAATAATAAACCCATAATCGGCGGGATCTGCCGTTTAGCGCCTTCCGGTATTTACCCCTGCCATTGTACTCAACGGCGGTATTTTAAAGTCTCTTAAGTTTGCTAAAAACACAACAAAACATGACCCGAACTTCAACATTTCTACATATAAAGCAAGGCTTTAGAATGTTGACATTTTATAGCTTAAACCAACTACTGCCCTGTAATATACAGAAAATGGTAAGAAGCAATGAACACACGACTGCTCAGTTCGTCATCCAAGTTCTGTCTGAGGACGCGGGCGGAAGTGCTGCTCCCGTCTGACAACTTCTTCTATAGTTTTTTTTGGCAGTTTACAATCAGATTGTATTACCGCCACCTACTGGACTGGGGTGCATTCATTTTGGGGTTTTCAAAGAAACTGAATAAAGTATAAAATAAAATAAAATGAAAATAAAATGTAAGAAAACAAAACAAAGAGTTCTAAATGCTACTTGCTAACTGTGTGTCTTTGATGAATGATACTATCGAGCTATTTATGTTTCCTGACCTGGGCTCTGCCAACAATGTTTCCAAGAAGAAGACTTTCTTAGCTGTACTAACCGCCCTTTTCTTTTTTCTCTTTCCCTAGAAAACCTTCTACACCTTAAAAAGTAATGCCCAACATCTTCTCTCTCTCCATAAACCTCACAATTCCCAGATTTAAACCAGTGTGACCAATTCATAATCTGTTAAACCAAACCTCCTCCTGTCTATTTGTGTAACTGTTCCTTTTCCTTGATATTTCTTGTTGCAATTTGTATTAATGTCTACCCTTCGTCTCCTTATCCCACTCAGACTGCCACATTGCATTCACTTTTTGTTTGATAATTACCTTTATCTTTGACTTACTGAGTGGAATGTTTATTTGAATTTCTTCTTCTTTCTTGCCTCTTTTGCAAGTTTGTCAGCTTGTTCATTCCTTTCTCTGCCTTTGTGTGCGGGGACCCACACAAACTGCACTATTCTTCCCTGTTGATTAATTATAAACATAATTTGATTGATTTTATTCAGGAGGTCCTGTCTGCACGCTGATTCACCATTCTGAATAGATGTAAGTGATGACATAGAGTCAGAGCAGATAACAGCTTTAGGGAGCCTAGCCTCTTCTAGCCATTGCAATGCGATGATATTGGCTGCCATATCAGCAGCAAAGTAAATTATCAGTAGTTCGCTTTTTGATATATATCTCAGATTCAGGAATATACACCCCAATTCCAGTCTTACCCCCAGAATCCTTTGATACGTCTGTATATATTTTTGCAGTATTGTAACACATAGTCTCTAGATACTGCCCTACCTTATCTTTAGTTTCTATAATTACGCTAGGAGAACAAAACAACCAAGGTGGGGTTATTGCCAGAGGCAAGGTCTTGCTACAAGCTATATCCTCTATCTCCAACTGACTTGCTAAACTGTTGGCATCCCAACCAAAGCTACATATCTGAGATCTCCCATATTCCCAACATTCACTTAGGACTTCCTTAGTAGGGTGTGATGCATTATGTCCTTTTAAATTGACCCAATAAGCCATGCACAATTTCAGGCGCCTGAGGTTTAATGGCATTTCTTCTGTCTCGACTTGTAGCGCTGGTAGAGGAGATGTTCTAAATGCCCCACTACATACTCTTAGACTTTTAGCCTGCATTCTGTCCAGTTCTTTAATTTGTGTCTTTGATGCAGATTGATACACAATACATCCATAATCAAATCAGAGCAATGTAAACTCTTTTAAGGGATGTTCCTGAAGCTCCCCAGTTGTACCCTGCTAAACATTTCAATACATTATTTCCCTTTTTGCACTTCTCCAACAACTTTTTGATATGTTCCTTAAACGCTTCACATCAAGCCACACTCCCATGTACCTAATAGTATTGCCTTGCTTCAAAGGTTGTCCATATAGCTTAAGTTCTATGGTAAGGTTATTTATTTTCTTTGAAAAACAGATAACTTGTGTCTTTTCCACTGATAAATGAAAGCCCCATTCAAATGCCCATTTTTCAACCTTGTTAATAGCTAGTTGCATTTTAGCTGTAACGTTTTCAATATTACGCCCTCTTATCCACAAAGCTCCGTCGTCAGCATATAATGCTCTGTTTACTCTCATATCTTCTATTGACTCAAAAATGTCATTAATCATTAGGTTGAAAAACACTGGACTGCATACACTGCCTTGTGGTATCCCATTTTCTATAGAATCTGTCTTGGAAAAATTAACCCCAACTCTGACTTCTATTGTTCTTTCTTTTAAAAAGTCCCTAATCCAATTGAACATCTTCCCACCAATGCTCATCCTATTCAGCTTGATCAGTAACCCCTCCTTGCAGAGCATATCATATGCTTTCTCTATGTCAAATAATGTAGCAAGAACTACTTCTTTGTTATTTTGTGCTTTCCTTATTTGATTCTCTATGCATACTGATGGCCAAAATAACCTAACAAACACACCACATATACAGTACAGATATAGGCACACGTTAAAGCCCATGGTGAAGACATGTCCCAACAATAGAGGCCTTCAGATGCTCACACAATGCACACACTCATTCAAATCTATCTGCTGATAACACGCGGGGTGCTCAAGGCCAGGCAGGTGTTCACGAGAAACCCCCACACCAGCCTTGACACACACAACTCGCAACACACAATTCGCTAGAAGAAAACACATAAGACTGATACAATCTGAAGGACATGACGCTCATTTGAAGCAGAACCTCTACGGAGGCGAAGCTCCGGACGACCTCAGCGCTGTTAGGGACTTGGACATTTTCGCTCGATCTATCTCTTACGCTCTATAGCTCAGTATAACCTTTTTCACCTTACTAAATAAATCCGAAGCCCTCGTGCCGAGAATTTTATCTCCTCTCCGTCTCAGTTTATCTGTTCAAGTAACTAGGCAGACTATTTTTCCCAACAATACAACAGGGTCCATTGTTGTTTTCCACTACGGAACCCGCTCTGGTGTTTGGAGAGGAGACCTTTCTTTTCACCCTCATACATTAACCTGCTAACAACCTTTCTTTTCATCAGTTTACATAAATTAGATGTTAACGCAATTGGTCTATAGCTTTTAACTTCAGTTCTGTCCTTTCCTGGTGTTCCAATAGGAATCACTACAGAGTGCTTCCAACACAAAAGGTAATTTACCTTGCTCCCAGATCTTGTTATAAAGTTTTAGAATTCCATACTTGGCCACATCATCTATCTCCTTAATCATTTTGTAGCATACACAATCTTTCCCTGGTGAAGCATTCTTGACCCCATTTAATGCTCTCTTAAGCTCAAATAAAGTAAACTCCTTATCAAGTACACTCTCACTATCTGCCTTTTCCCCTAGTAATCCTTTATTTTCCTCAATTACTTTAACTCTCCAAGATACTTCTCCATCTGTTCATTTTTTTGAGCTATGAACCTTGACAAACCCTTTTGCAAGCATCTCATCTCATTATTTTTAATCACAGGTATAGAGAATTCCCTTCTAATTCCTCCTTTCCTCTTTTTAATCATGCTCCAAACATCACCCACTTTAACTTCTGGCCCTATCTTACCACAAAATTCACGCCAATACTTCCTTTTAGCCCACATGTGTCAATCTCAAGGCCCGCGGGCCACATGTGGCCCGCCACGTCATTTCATGTGGCCCGTGAGTCTGCCGCGCGAGTCTGCCGCGCCAGTCTGCCGCGCGAGTCTGCCGCGCCAGTCTGCCACGCGAGTCTCCCGCGCGAGTCTGAGGCGCGAGTCTCATTAACTACAGATGGTGCACCTGCAATGTGTGGAGTAAAAACGGGCTTGGTTGGACTAATGAAGGAGAAAATGCAAAAAAGTAACTGTCACACGCCTCTGATAAGTTATCATTGCATTATCCACCAAGAAGCTTTGTGTGGGAAGGTGCTGGGGATGGATAATATAATGACCACAGTCACGAAAACAGTGAACTTCATTCGGGCGCGTGGCCTGAATCACCGGCAGTTCCAGCTGTTCTTGCAGGAGATGGGCTCGGAGCACGGAGACGTCCCGTACCATACAGAAGTGCGGTGGCTGAGTAGGAGCAACGTCCTCAAACGATTTTTTGAGCTGTGGGAAGACATTGCTGTTTTCATGCAGAGTAAAGGAAAACCCTTGGCTGAACTGTCGGATCCAAACTGGCTGTGTGATTTTGCTATGTTATGTGACATAAGTGAGCATCTCGCCCAACTGAATAAGAAGCTGCAGGGACGCAACCATGTCATCACGCAGATGTCCGACATGATCCAATGTTTCCAGCGTTAACTTGACTTATGGAAGTGCCAAGTGGAACAGGACAATCTTGCCCACTTTTCTGCTTGTCAGAACATCTCTGCCTCAGTTCCCGGTGTTTTTTCATGTGCCAAGTTGGCTACCAAACTGAGCCGGTTAATGGATGAATTTGATCGGCGCTTCTCTGACTTCAAAGCACAGCAGTCGGGCTTTGCCATCTTTGCCAGTCCTTTCACCACCGATGTCAGCAGTGTGCCCCATCACCTTCAGCTGGAGTTGATCGAGCTTCAAAGCGACAGTGGCCTAAGAGCAAAGTTCCAGGATGCCGCAATCGAGGACTTTTACCGTCTACTGCCCCCTGGTGAGATGCCACAGCTTCGACTTCATGCTGCCCGTGTTCTCTCCATGTTTGGGAGCACCTATCTGTGCGAACAGATTTTTTCAATAATGAATCTAAATAAAACCAAGCACAGATCACGCATCACTGATGACAACCTCCACGCTGTTTTACGGATTGCCACAGCACAACAGCTAAAACCAGACATCGACACACTGGTCAAAGGAAAACGGTGTCTGATATCTGGCCAGAAAACAGATAGGTAAGCATTTTTAAAACCGAATTAAAATATATGGTAATAAAATGTATTTCCATCAAAAATAATAATAGTTAAACTGAGTGCAATTTAATGATTGTGCTTGCATTTTTTTGTGTGTTTGTTGTTTTCAGAACATGATCAATGGATGAGGATGGTGGAGAAGGGATCCACTTGGTGTGTTCATGGACAGGCAGTATATCCTCATCATTTCCGACTCATAGTTGTGAACTTATTTTGTTATTTTCAGTTTATCACATATACTACTTTATGTGTAGCAATGTATTTGTTGTTTACAGGTGTATGTGTTTATGATAAGACAGACAAATGTTTACTCTTGCAAGGCTGTGTGCAGCCATTTATTTTTGTAAAATACTACATCTGTCACACATGTTCTTAGTAGCTCAATACTGTTGGTTGTATGTTATTCTGACCCTCCCGACTGTGTAAAAAAAAAAGTTAAACAAAGTAAATGTCATAACTTGTGTTTTGATAATATATTTCTTTATTTACTTGAATAGTTTGATCGTTGATCAATGGAGTAATGTGGGTTTCTTAACCGGACAAATTTAAAGGATTATTGTTATAGTAACATTTTTTTCTCATCTATGCATATGTTATGTTTGTAAGTTCTATAAGTAATAAATGCAGAAGGTAATTAAACAATATGTTATGGAGTAGATACATTTATTATACATTATATTTGGTTACATACTATTTTACATTTACATGTGGCCCTTTGAGGGCAACCATTATGCTGATGTGGCCCCCGGTGAAAATGAGTTTGACACCCCTGTTCTAAGCCCAACAATATTCTCCATCTACATTAATGACATAACCAGGAATGCCGGCAACTCCAAGATCCACCTATATGCTGATGACACCGTCCAATACTCATAGGGCCCTTCTCTCCACTCTGCGGCGGCCACACTACAACGCAGTCTCACTTCTGTTGAACAGCATTTCCATAGCCTTCATCTTCTCCTCAACACCAAAGAAACCAAATGCGTCATCTTTAACCGGGAACACGCTCCCACCTCTGTCCCAAAAGTCCTCTGTGTTGATGGCTCTGAACTAGAGTTTGTTTCCTGTTACAAATACCTAGGCCTCTGGTTGGATTCACCCCTCTCATTCACCACCCATATCAAGCACCTACAGTCTAAAGTCAAAGCTCGTCTGGGCTTCCTTTATCGCAATAAGGCCTTCTTCACCTGTGCAGCCAAACATACGCTCGTCAAAATGACCATCCTACCCATATTCGACTATGGCGACTCCATCTACAGTATGGCATCTCACTCCACTCTCAGTAAATTGGACCCACTCCACCATTCCGCCATTACTTTGCAACTGGGGCTCCATCACCACTCACCACTGCGACCTATATAACCTGGTAGACTGGACTTCCCTTCACACCAGACGGCTCCATCACTGGTTTCTGCTCATCTACAAAACCATTCTTGGCATTACACCTCTCTACCTCTCTTCCCTTCTGCACCTCTCCCACCCTGCCCGCAATCTAAGGTCCAGTGCATTATTAACCTCTGCATCCCCAAAGTCTGCACCGTCTTCGGACGCAGTGCCTTCCGGTTCGCTGCAGCCTTTGACTGGAACACCCTACAAAACACCCTTAAACCTTCTGTCTTCACCTCTCTCTCTGTCTTCAAACAAAATCTGCAACAAATCAAAGTTGGCTCCTGCACTTGCTAAATAGGCCTTCTTGTCATGCCCTACTGATTAACTGTTTTATTGTATTGTATTTTTCTAAGTGTAATTTATATAACCTTGTTTTCTCTTTTAGCACTCCCCTCCCACTTCCCCTTAAAGAGCTTCTAGCTCTTTTCAGGCTGCACTTGAAAAGAAGAATTTTGTTCTTAATTTGCTTGCCTGGGTAAATAAAGGTTAATAATAATAATACTGTGCATGCACAACGCGTACATTTTGTCACTAGACTAGCTAGTACTAGAGTACTATCTGGGAGTACTGTCTTTTCCACCAAGGAATTCCAAAGGCACCGAACTCCCCGGCCTATCTGACTAGACTACTACTACTACATGTCGAGACAAGTTTACTGTACTCTTGTTTGCATGATACATAGGCCTTCCATGCAGCCTGTTTGAGCCAGGTTTAGTGTGTGTGTGTGTGTGTGTGTGTGTGTGTGTGTGTGCATGTGTGTGTCTGGATGTTTGTGTGTATGAGTGTGTGTCTGTCCGTTGATGTGTTTGTTTATGTATCTGTGTGTGTGTGTGTTATTGTGTGTGCTTCTGTATGTGTGTGTGTGTATTTTCTCCATACTAAACTAGACATAGCTTGTCACCTCAGCTTGGCGGAGGTTGTTTTAATCAGTGTTTGTTGGTCTGCAAAATACCTTCAACAAGTTATTAACAGATTTGAATGAAACTTTCGTCAGATGATAGCGAGACAGAAAGGCATAGCCTGGCAGGAGTTTTTCCAGAGGCTATGTGGATCCTTTGTGTTTTCCTCTTGCTGCAGGCGGTGTGGAGATTCCTGTGGGAAGGAAAGAATCACATCAGGAAGGAGCATAGACCACAGCTGCTTTTTGCTGGCAAAAAGATGACATTCTCAATGTCTGAATATGTTTTTGAGGAAGCATATGAAGAGGTCCAGGGTAGTGAAGCATGGGCTGTGTGCTATCATCACGAGTTACCCACTCGAGGTAACCACACCAATAATTATGCAGAAGCGGCGATTAGGTTTCTCATGGATCAGATCTTTGAGCAAGTGAGAGCTCACAATGTTGTTCAGCTGTTGGAATTTCTCGTGACGCGTGTCCCCAGTTGTTACGAGCGTAGATTCCCTGACTTGGCTAATAGGCGTGTTCATGTGACAGCTTCAAGGAAGTACCTCCCTGGTGGGTCATCGATTCCAGTCACCAGCATCACCAAGATTGGTGCCCATTATTACGAGGTGAAGAGAGAGACACAAGAGGACACAAAATATGACGTGGATACCGAAATTGGAGCGTGCACATTCGTTGCAGGAATGGATGGCGCTCCCTGCAACCACCAGTATGCCGTTGTGCGGCATTTCAACGAGACCTCACTGAATTTCTTGCCCCTGAGAGACCCTCCCTTGCGGGAACATATGCTATTTCTGGCAACTGTTCAGAAGAATGTGAGACCAGGATGGTTCACATCCCTATCAATTGCAGGCTTGCCACTAGAGGTACAAAACCAGATGGGTAGGCTGAGCGATGATGATAATGTAGTTGAATCTGAGTGGCCTTCTGTTGCTGCAGTTGCAACTCCATCCAGCTCAAATGCGGCTGTGGAGTCTTTGAATGTTCAGAGGATGCTGCAGAATAAGTTTGATAAGAGGAGCAGTGGTCCGTTGCAGTCAAATGTTGATGGAGGTGAACCAGCCTGTAATGATAAACTAGCCTCTTTGGAAGCTGCTGTTAATGACTGTGCCAGTCAACTGATTGCAACGCTCAGGCGCGATCCGGAAGAGCTCAGTGAACCTGTTGAAACTTTCGTTAAACAGTTCAACAGTTCAACTCTCTGAAAACAAATTCTGCTCTTGTTGGTGCCCTGAAGACCTTTGGTAAATACACTGGTGCTTCCCTGGATATGTCCTCTTAAAAAAAAAAAAAACGGGTCAAAGGAAGGGTGCCCCCTGTGTGTGTTGAATTTGTGTTATAAAATAACAAAATAATAAAAGTATAATGATGTTTAAATTTTGCTTCTTGTGTATTATGTGCGTAGTGTGGCAACCAGCCTCCTAGAGTGAACCACCTCCTGGGAGGAATCGACGGTCCTATCCTTCGTGGGTGGAATCCCGTCACCCACGAGGACCGGTCTCTCCGTACAGGAGCCACATGGCTGGGAGAGCCCCGAATGAGTGGAGAAGCTGGCTATTTTAGCCCTGTTTCTCCACCTGTTCCTCAGGTGCTCTGCATGTCCTTAATTGGCCCGGGCCGGGTTGCCACAGTAGGTATAATAATTTGTGAGTCCTCTCACTCTGTTTCTCTCTCACTGTGCGTGTGTGTGTGCGTGTGTGAGTTATAGTTTTTGTTATGCGCTTTATTATGTGGATGTGTATATTCATAGGCTTCAGTAAGTGTGTATAGTTGATTGGTATCCTTTTTGGGTGTGATAGAGGTACGCACATTTTCCACGTTCTCTTTCACACAAAGACACACACACAAACACACAGTTCACATGCGCAACATATACACGCATATACCGTAGGTAGCAAACTCATGTTTTGGTTTGTATATTCTTCCACGTAGATATATTTCTATATATCATATTTTTATTGACAAAGAGTTCACTTACAAACTCTCTCTCTCACGCACAGAAACACCCTCTCTCTTTCTCTCTCTCTCAGTATCTCTCCGTGTACACATTTTGTGCACCCTAAACAGTATAGTGGCCAGCGAAAAATATTCAAGATGCGTATACATTTGAACCAATCAGGAGGCAGGATTTTACTGTAATAGGTTAAATGATTTGCGGCCGGCGGCAGGCCTGTGGCTCGATGGCGTTATGTGCCCCAAAGCAGCCTCTAGGCAGCGCTACAATGAAGGCCCTCCCTGCCTGAATGCCTAACCTCAAACCATGTGCGCTGCTTTGAAGGCTCAGTTTTGGGCACAAAACAACATTCAGGGGGCCTGTGACAAGACGCTGTGTTGCGCTTTTAAAATAAAACTTTTATATAATTTAATTATTGAGAGTTTGCAAATACAATTGTACATACAGCCCATGTGGCTCATCATCAGTAGTGTCACGTTTGTCACGGTAACTACTCTCGGGCAATTCTTGTTAAATATTACCATATATATTTATATACTGACTAGATATCGCCTGAGCTGCGCTGTTCTGTGGAACGTATGCATCTATGCCGCCGCCATCTTGCCGCGGGGTGACCACCTGAATGAATGAACATCCGATGTGGCAGAGGTCCTTTTCCAGTCCCCCACTCTAAATTGCCTTATTTTTAAGCAATCTTCCAGCGATTTGGTTTCTGACATACGTCAGACGTGTGTTTGTGGTAATGATAGTAAAAATAAGACACATTGAAAAAACTCAATATTCATACTCAATGATATACAGGTGAGCAGAAGTCATTGAATATCATAATTTAACTGCCAAATGCCTCATGACATCTACAGCAACTGGGAGGAACAATTACCCCCAGCCTGGCCTTAAAAGCGATTGATGAACTGACGGCAAGCAAAACTTGACGCAGTGATATCTTATTTTTGGTGTTAAAAAATATACTTGTTGGTATAATGCTTGTTTTGTGCAGCTGTGACCATGTTTGTTTTAGTTTTTTTCTCGTTTGAAGGCTTCAAAGTTAGCTTTATATAAATAAGCTGAGTCAGGTCAAGTCAAATTTATTATCCCACTAGGGGACCGTTTATTGCAGCCAGGTAAAAACATATTAAATCCATCATAAATACAACATACCAGACAGGATACAGTACAATGCAAGATCAATTAAATTGAAGACAATGACAAGCGAATTACTGAGTGCAGAAAGGGCTTAGTGCAGTATTTTGTGCCAACAATTAAGCCTTCAAATTTCCGTGCAAAGAAAAGTCTTTGAATTCTTTGGATCTCTGCGTTCTACCTAGTAAGCTAGAATCTCAAACTCCTTCTGCAGGGGATGGATAGATACAGAAACAGACCTTATATGGTATGAGCCTGTGCTTGATGCACCCCAATCATTTTGCTGGCCACCCTTACAAGAAGACCATGCCTATTATTGGCCAGAGTCAGGTTCCTAAACCACATCACATTACAAAAAGACAGCACACACTCAATAAAAGTATGTATAAAATAAAAAGAAACATACAACAGTCATCATTTTGGTGCACACAGTAAAGGAATTATATTCCTCAAAAAGTAAAGCATCTTGCATCTGCTAATGCAGATGCAATTCTTAAAAATTGCATCTGCATTAGCCTGAAAGCACAACCTGGTATCACACACGGTACCCAAATATATTTTAGTGCTCCACTAAATCAGTTTCAGTTCCCTCAATAACTGAGTTTGGGGATGGGTGCTGATTCCTAAAATGAATAATGATGAGTCAGTTCAAGGGAAAACTCCTTACGCATGACACAAAGTCGTTAATGACCATGTCCATGATCCAGTGCTGCCTTACTGTGATCGAGTCTTCTGCAAAATGTAAAATGTGTGTATTCTTAAACTTGCTCTGGTAGCTATTTGTGTAAAGAATGAGTGGAGCTTGTTTGAGAGGACACCGTTAACTCTTAGTCTTAAGTCTAAAAGGTTTTCCACAAGCAAATGTGGCTGTTTGGTATTAAAGCAGAAGAAAAATCATTCAACAGAAGTCAGGGGGCCCTCAAGATGACACAACAGGCAGTTTAGCATCATCAGGGTGGCATCCTCTACACCTCAGCTCTGATCTAAAGAACCCTGCACCTGAACAGCATGCTTTATCACCTTCTCAAAATCCTTCACAAATTAAGATGTGTTACAGGTCTAAAATCAATAAAGACTTTGTGTTTTTACACTTAGCGACAGGGACAATAGTTGGTGTTGCCAGATGACTGGTATCTTTTGTAGCTCAAGAGGTTCCATAAAAACAATATAAAAAATATAATGAAATCATAAAAATAATAATAAAATGCTTATTAAACCTCAAGTAGAACTCATCAAAACCCAGCTAGTTATGCATCAGAGTTAAAACCATCGAGCCTGACCTTATTCCCCCTCTCATCACCCGATATTTTTTTCATGCCGTTCCAGGCAGCTCTTGGTTTATTACTTCTAAACTCTGTATTCATTTTAACTTTCTTAATTCCCTTTTCTTCGTTGCATCACCTCTATTAAAAGCAGTCTTCCTTTGACTAATGAAAATATTAATTATTTAGAAACCCAGGGTTTATTACTTGCCTAAGATTTTCACTTCCTTGGGAGGGATCACAGAGTGTTTACCAAACCCAATGTAGCTAGTCGTAACGTCAGTACATTTATATCGTCTGAGGCGTCCAAGAACACTGACCAGTCTGTGCACTCAAAGCAGCCTTGAAGGGCAAAGGGAGATGTGGACTGTCCTCAGTCCAAACCTCCAGTCTTGGCTACACCACCTGCTCATGTTGCAACAGTCTTATGGTTGGTAGGTGGACTACATTACCATCTGATGAGGTTGACCTCGGGGGACCTCCGAGTGGGACCTCTCAGGTACAAGGTACTAGGTATCTTTATCATCCCCAATTTGATACCCAGCCAGCAGTGAAAAAGATGCAGCAAACACATAAGACAACAAATAACACAAAACAGATCACAACACAAAACAGATCACACTTGTTTCATGTGATGATTGATCAGACTAATGGCCGCAGGCATAAATGATTTTTTTAAACGGTTCGTATGACAGAGTGGCAGCTTATATCTGCGCCCTGATGGCAGCAAGAAAAATTCAGAGTACAGGGGATGGGTTGCTTCAGCCATGATCGAGCGGTCCTTCCTCAGTGACCTTACCTTATATAGGTCACTGAGGTTGCTCATTTGAGTGCCAGCAATCTTGCGGCACACAGGGCAGAAGCTTTTGGTGTGGTCCACACTAGTCTCAGGGCAGCAGCATTTGGTGTGGTCCACACTAGTCTCAGGGCAGCAGCCTTTGGTGTGCTCCATACTAGTCTAAGGGCAGCAGCCTTTGGTGTGCTCCACACTGGGCTCAGGGCAGCAGCCTTTGGTGTGCTCCACACTGGGCTCAGGGCAGCAGCCTTTGGTGTGGTCCACACTGGGCTCAGGGAAGCAGCCTTTGGGGTGGTCCACACTGGGCTCAGGGCAGCAGCCTTTGGTGTGGTCCACACTAGTCTCAGGGCAGCAGCCTTTGGTGTGGTCCACACTGGGCTCAGGGCAGCAGCCTTTGGGGTGGTCCACACTGGGCTCAGGGCAGCAGCTGTTTTTGTGGCCCACACTGGTTTCTGGCCAGCAGCTGGTGTCGGGCTGTATCAATCCATGTATGAATCAGTTAGTCCTGGTCACCATGGGCAAAGCAGCAGCAGATGGATTTCAGTTCCTCAATCCAGAATTCTTCTGATGACTGCAGTGTACTGTCATCTGTGGAGGTCCTGTTGGAAATGAATGTTGAAACACATAATATAGGAAGCAACACATTAGGTGATTGAGGAAGCATTGGAAAGTGAACGGCACGCCTACCCTTTGCCACTGTCTGTGGCGTCTACTGGGGCCTTCCTCTGTTCCGCTGACACAGCAGGTGTGTGGCTCACAGGTAGGCCGCAGGGCTGGTCCACAATGGGCTCAGGGCAGCTGCTGCCTTTGGCGTGGTCCACACTAGTTTCAGGGTGGCTGCCTTTGGGGTTGTCCAGGCTGCAACTGTTGGGCTGGTCCGCACTGCACTCATGCCAGCAGCTGTTTTTGTGGACCCCACTTGGCTCATTGTGGACATCCTAATGAATGTTGAACATATAATATTAGGAAGCAACTCAATAGTGGATTCAAGGAAGTATTGGAGAGTGGATGGCACACCTACCCTTTGCCACTGTCCGTGGCATCTATTGGTGCCTTCTTCTGTTCCTCTGAACCACACTGTGTGCTGCTCACAGGTAGAGAAGGCTGTGTCTCCTTTTCCCAGATAGAGCTCATGTTGTGGTGGTCCACAATGGGCTCAAGGAAACAGCGGTTGGGCTGATCCACCCTGGTCTCTGGCCAGCAGCTGATGTTGAGCTGCTCCATGTATGAACCAGTTAGTCCAGGTCCTCATGGGCAAAGCAGCAACAGAAGCAGAAGGACCTCAACACCGTCTCAAAGAATTTCTTTATTCTTCATGGTTCTGCCTCTTCTTCTTTGGGGTGACATCTAGAAATGACACCAAAACATTTTTGGTGTCATTTATTTTAAAATAAACATACATATAATCAGTAGTCTAAGGCTATAGACTTCTGACAAACCTAGTGGGATGTCTTCTACGGCTGGCCTGACCTCCAAAGTCTCAGCTGCTGCCTTTTGGGTGGTCCATACTAGTCTCAGGGCGGCAGCCCTTGTGGTGGTCCACACTAGTTTCAAGGCAGCTGCTTTTGGGGTGGTCAACACTGCACTCAGGGCGGCTGTTTTGGGGTAGTCCAGGCTGAGTTCAGGGAAGCATCTACTGTGGTGGTCCACACCGGTCTCTGGCCAGCAGCTGATGTTGAGCTGGTCCATGTATGAACCAGTTAGTCCAGGTCCCCGTGGGCAAAGCAGCAACAGCAGAAGGACTTCAACACCGTCTTAAAGAACCTCTTTACTCTGCCCTGTGTCTTCTTATTCTTTTGGGTGACGTCTGAAAATGAAATGCAAAAAGATTATGCTTTTGTTTAAAATAAAAATATGAGTAGGCTAAGGCTTCGGACTTCTAACAAACCTAGTGGGATGTCTGCTACAGCTGGGTTGACCTCCACAGTCTCCGTGGCAACCCCATAGGAAGCGGTAGGTATGGATGCAGTGCTATCAAATCAAAAATCAAAGAAAGATTTTTTATATATTGCAATTCCATAAAAAAATCCTTATAAAAAGACAATTACGCAGTGCCTGAGCCAGAACCAAATGAATGTTGAAAGCATAATATTAGGAAGCACCTCAATAGCGGATCTGGGAAGAATTGGAGAGTGAATGGCACGCCTACCCTTTTCCATTGTCTGTGGTGTCTACTGAGGCCTTCCTCTGTTCCTCTGACACAGAAGGTGTGTGGCTCACAGGTAGACTGCAGGGCTCGACCACAATGGGCTCAGGAAAGCTGCTGTAGGGCTGGACCATAGTGAGCTCTGGAAAGCTGCTGCTTTTCGGTCTGCCCGGACTGGGCTCAGGGCACCTGCTGCCTTGGGGTGGGCCACACTAGTCTCAGGGCACCTGCTTTGGGGGGCTCAACACTGCACTCAGGGCGGCTGTTTTGGGGTAGTCCAGGCTGAGTTCAGGGCAGCATCTATTGTGGTGGTCCACACGGGGCTCAGGCCAGCAGCTGTTTTTGTGGTCCACACCGGTCTCTGGCCAGCAGCTGATGTTGAGCTGCTCCATGTATGAACCAGTTAGTCCAGGTCCCCATGGGCAAAGCAGCAACAGCAGAAGGACTTCAACGCCGTGTTAAAGAACCTCTTTACTCTGCCCTGTTTCTGCTGCTTCTTCTTTGGGGTGACATCTGAAAATGACACCAAAACAGGAAATGTATGTTTTAGTATAAAATACTAACATTAGTGGCTAAGGCTTTAGACTACTGACATACCTAGTAGGGTCTGCTACGGCTGGCATGACCCTCCGCAGTGTCCGTGGCAACCCCATAGGAAGCGTTAGGTATGGATGCAGTGCTATCAAATCAAAAGTCAAGATAATAGATATAAAAAAAATATTGTAATTCCAACAACAAAACCTGATAAAAAAAAAAGGACAATTTAGCAGTGCATGAGCCCAGAACCAAATGAATGTTGAAAGCATAATATTAGGAAGCACCTCAATAGCAGATCTAGGAATCACTTGAGAGTGAATGGCACGCCTACCCTTAGCCACTTTCTATGGTGTCTACTGGGGCCTTCCTCTGACACAGAAGATGTGTGGCACACAGGTAGACTGCATGGCTGGTCAACAATCGTTTCAGGGAAGCTGCTGTAGGGCTGGTCCAGAGCGGGCTAAGGGTTTCTCCTGTAGGGCTGGACCATACTGGGCTCAGGGAAGCTGCTGCCTTTGGGGTGGTCCCCACTGGGCTCAAGACAGCTGCTGTCTTTGGGGTTGTCCACACTAGTCTCAAGGCAGCTGCTTTTGTGGTGGTCCACACTAGTCTCAGGGCAGCAGCTGCCTTTTGGGGTGGACAACATTGCCCTCAGGGCTGATGCTGCCTTTGGGGTGGTCCACACTAGTCTCAGGGCAGCAGCCCTTGTGGTGGTCCACACTAGCCTCAAGGCAGCATCTTTTGGGGTGGTCAACACTAGTCTCAGGACGGCTGCCTTTGGGGTAGTCCAGGCTGAGTTCAGGGCAGCATCTATTGTGGTGGTCCACACGGGGCTCAGGCCAGCAGCTGTTTTTGTGGTCCACACCGGTCCCTGGCCAGCAGCTGATGTTGAGCTGCTCCATGTATGAACCAGTTAGTCCAGGTCCCCATGGGCAAAGCAGCAACAGCAGAAGGACTTCAACGCCGTGTTAAAGAACCTCTTTACTCTGCCCTGTTTCTGCTGCTTCTTCTTTGGGGTGACATCTGAAAATGACACCAAAACAGGAAATGTATGTTTTAGTATAAAATACTAACATTAGTGGCTAAGGCTTTAGACTACTGACATACCTAGTAGGGTCTGCTACGGCTGGCATGACCCTCCGCAGTGTCCGTGGCAACCCCATAGGAAGCGTTAGGTATGGATGCAGTGCTATCAAATCAAAAGTCAAGATAATAGATATAAAAAAAATATTGTAATTCCAACAACAAAACCTGATAAAAAAAAGGACAATTTAGCAGTGCATGAGCCCAGAACCAAATGAATGTTGAAAGCATAATATTAGGAAGCACCTCAATAGCAGATCTAGGAATCACTTGAGAGTGAATGGCACGCCTACCCTTAGCCACTTTCTATGGTGTCTACTGGGGCCTTCCTCTGACACAGAAGATGTGTGGCACACAGGTAGACTGCATGGCTGGTCAACAATCGTTTCAGGGAAGCTGCTGTAGGGCTGGTCCAGAGCGGGCTAAGGGTTTCTCCTGTAGGGCTGGACCATACTGGGCTCAGGGAAGCTGCTGCCTTTGGGGTGGTCCACACTAGTCTCAAGGCAGCTGCTTTTGTGGTGGTCCACACTAGTCTCAGGGCAGCAGCTGCCTTTTGGGGTGGACAACATTGCCCTCAGGGCTGATGCTGCCTTTGGGGTGGTCCACACTAGTCTCAGGGCAGCAGCCCTTGTGGTGGTCCACACTAGCCTCAAGGCAGCATCTTTTGGGGTGGTCAACACTAGTCTCAGGACGGCTGCCTTTGGGGTAGTCCAGGCTGAGTTCAGGGCAGCATCTACTGTGGTGGTCCACAATGGGCTCAGGCCAGCAGCTGTTTTTGTGGTCCACACTGGTCCCTGGCCAGCAGCTGATGTTGAGCTGCTCCATGTATGAACCAGTTAGTCCAGGTCCCCATGGGCAAAGCAGCAACAGCAGAAGGACTTCAACAATGTCTTAAAGAACCTCTTTACTCTGCCCTGTTTCTGCTTCTTCTTCTTTGAGATGAAGTCTGAAAATGACACCAAAACAGGAAAAAATAATGTTTTAGTTTAAAATACTAACATGAGTAGACTAAGGCTTTTGACTTCTGACTTACCTAGTGGGATGTCTGCTAAGGCTTTCTTGACCTCCTCAGTCTCCGTGGCAACACAATGATAAGCGGTAGGTATGGATGCAGTGCTATCAAATCAAAAATCAGGAGAAAGGATTTTTAACATATCGTAATTCCATCAACAAATCCTGATAAAAGACAATTAAGCAGTGCCTGAGCCCAGAACAAAATGAATGTTGAAAGCATAATATTAGGAAGCAACTCAATGGCAGATCTAGGAAGAATTGGAGAGTGAATGGCACACCTACCCTTTGCCACTGTTTGTGGTGTCTACTGAGGCCTTCCTCTGTTCCTCTAACACACCCCTGCTGTAGGGGTGGACCATAGTGGTCTCAGGGCAGCTGCTGTATTGCTGGTCCTCACTGGGCTCAGGGCTGCTGCTGTAAGGCTTGACCATAGTTGGCTCAGGGCTGCTGATGTAAGGCTGGACCATAGTTGGCTCTGTGCAGCTGATGTAAGGCTGGTCCACACTTGGCTCAGGGCTGCTGATGTAAGGCTGGACCATAGTGGGCTCAGGACTGCTGCTGTAGGGCTGGTCCACAGTGGGCTCAGGACTGCTGCTGTAAGGCTGGACCATAGTGGGCTCAGGACTGCTGCTGTCGGACTGGATCTCTCCCCCTAGGCTGATGAAGGGATGCTCCAGCAGTGCGCATGGTGTGATGCGCTGGTCACAATCCAGATGGAGCATCCTCGTCAACATGTCTGTGAAGCTGGGCGGGATAGGTTGGCCTGGCTCATATCCTACCTTCAGGTTTGAAGTGAAATGATTTAGAAGATGGGCCAAAACATGGCCACTGCCTTAAAGTCTACAACGTTACTGAATCAACACCTACCTCGACAACTTCCTCCAGGGAGATGAAAAAGAACGATCTGGGCCGTCGCCGCTTGAGCCCTATTTTCTTCATACTCTTCTTATACTCCCGTTGTGTCTGGAAAATAGCCTCTGTTTTGGTTAGGTTATATTGACCTGTAGATACTTTAAGACAGGGGGACAGACAGACACGTATAGTGATACCTTGAGTCTCCAGACGGATTCTTTGGTGAAACACAAATGGCTTTTGATGCCTTGGTCCAGCATAGCATCAGGAAGCTCACCATGGGTATGTATGATGTATGCCCACTGAAACACAACAGAACACATCCTTCCTGTTAGCAATCCACCACTGGATTATGTGAAGGATCACTATTATTGTTCAGGGATTCAAAAATCTTTCCAATACTCCCCACAGACTCAGACTTGTAATTTTGAACATTGTCTCAGTGTAAAAGGTTTTTGGTATATTGAAATACACGGTTAGACTTACCATATCATACTCTGTGTAGCCGGGATAAAGGGGGTTGCCAATTAACAATTCAGCTGTTATGCAACCCAGGGACCACACATCAATCATGCCTGTATATGGCAGACCCAGTATGATCTCTGGGGATCTGATAAGAAAGAAAGATAGGAAATTGGAGCAACCATTCTAATCAGCAACCAATAGGAACCAACCAGGTCAGGGTGGCTGTCAGTTACCCACCTGTACCAGAGAGTCCCGAAGTTGTGGCCAATTATTGCCTGGGACAAATGGAGGGAACAGCCGAAGTCAATGATTTTGACTTGAGTCTCCTGTCCTGTCATCATGACGTTGTCAGGCTTCAGGTCGCCATGAATGATCCCAAGGGTGCCAAGGTGCTCAAGGGCTGAGGCCAGCTGAAAATCAATATTTGATGACAGTTACCGCCCTCCCCAAGTACAGCTGCAATATGTTACCATTATGGCTGAACCGAGGTGAGTGAGTTTGGTCGGCCTGAAGCCGCCCTAAGCTTCACATGTTTAATGTGTTGCTAGCATGTTCCTTATACGGTGAGACACAGGCTGTGAGCCGAGAGGAGAACTAGAGAGAACTGGTTAGCTGTGTAAGAGCGTTCTGTGAGTACAGTCGAATTTCAACATAAGAGAATAATGCATGGGATGAGGTGATGACGTATGGATGATGTATGGACAGAATGGAGCATATATGCAGAGGTCTGGGGAGTGGTTCCTTGGTTATTTGTCCAACTAGCTCAGGCTTTGTTCTTACTTGTTCGCGAGTGATCACACGTCAGACTTCTCGAAGTCTCTTATTTTGTTAAAGTGTTAAATTCGGTTTACAGGGGTGCAAACTGGTGATAATAAAGAATGAAAATGATATATTGTAAATAATATAATAGAGGCACCAACAAATTTAACTTTACAATCTCCCCTCTTGATACATTTTTTGCGTCTATATTATATTATTTTCGGTAGCCAGTATTGGACTTGTGTGGACTTCCTGGAAACATGGACCTACCAGTAAGGCACAGACTTGAAAAACAGTCTTTTTTAATAAACTCCCACTACGCTAACTAAGTTGTTGATGCTTTGTTTTATGTGAAGGGACCCTAATCATGCTACTGCAGAGGTTTGGTGCTATTTTGAGTTATATTAGTGGTCAAAAAATGCAGATTTTGAAGCGTTCGCTGTGCCCCTAGCCAATAACATGGAAGCCAAACATTGCGCCGGGCAAACTCTACACTCGATTATCAATGAAAAAAGTATCTGGAGGGCTTATTTGATGGGTTTACATGCCAAAACAAAGATCCTGGGTTCAATTTTCGCCGGAATTACACTTTGAGTCGACAAGCAATTCATGTGGATGCACTAATTTAATTGGAAAACTGAATTTCGCTGAAACGTTACAAGTTTGCACCCTTATCCTAGCCTGGCTATTGCCAGCCCAAACTCCATTGTAGATTGCACGTTGGTCTGGGGAAGCTGCTGTCAATTTCTTCAGCGCAAGAGGCGTGATCAATGGGCCTAGTTCAAATGACTCAGTACGCAATTGGCTGCTTGCCGTCGCTTCCCAATCCTAATTGTGTTAAACCAGCCAATAGCGCGCCAGGGGGGGAAAACCAGCTAAGTGATTGGCTCCCGCAAAAACGTATCGAAACTAGAAAGAAATGTATTGCTCTTCTCCAGACCCTTCTGCAGGGCGAACTCAAATCACCGGCAGAATGGGCTGGGCTACCCAGTCTACGCTTATCCACCACAGCACCAAAGAGCAACGTTTGATTATAAAGTCTTATACGCAATTATACACACTCAAGAAACACAATATACAACAATGCATTGTGTTTCGAGCAACGACAGTACAATTGTGTTGAGGTTGAGGTCCAACCTTACCTGTTGTACTATGTTTTTGATCTGCCTCAGCGGCAGACAGTGGTTTGCTGTCTGATGGGCGAAGTCATAGAGAGACTGGTCCAGGAGCTCAAACACCAGACAGAAGTGCGGACCGTGTTTGAGGGCCCCCATCCACCTCACAATCCCACACTTTTCCGGGTCCAGAGCTCGGAGGCACTTTAAGACGTGAATCTGAGAATAAAGAGCAGGTTAAAGAGATATTTTACAATGCGAAATCACATGAAAAACTAGTACCAAAAAGAAACACACACAGTTCGAAAAAGGGCATATTATTTTTTAGCAATATATATTTCAATAACTTAATTTATTAACTCATTAATGTTTTGTTTTACCTCTTGCCTCACCGACGCCAACATTGACGGACGGTTCTTTATGATTTTAACAGCCACCTTTACATTGGTGGCTGTTTCAACACATCTGGCCACCTTCCCAAAGGTTCCTTCCCCCAGAAAGTCTTCCACCAGGTAGGAGGAAGACGTTGTGGTTATCAGGTCTCCTTTGGACACAGAGAATGATTGACCTGAGAGGAGAGAGAGAGAGAGAGAGAGAGAGAGAGAGAGAGAGAGAGAGAGAGAGAGAGAGAGAGAGAGAGAGAGAGAGAGAGAGAGGAATTAGAAAAGCCTATTGACATGAAATCGACATCCAACGATTGGTTTGTAATTGTTGTAAATAAATTGTAATTGTAAAATAAAATTGGTAGATGGCTATTTTATTTATTCTTGTAGGCTACGTCGGGCCGTTAACATAATGTGCATTAGTGTTTCACTCCCGTTTTAAAATGTCCCGGCAATTTAGAAAAACATTCCGTTTAACGGTACGGTTTAAACGCCAATTTATCATTCCGGGATAACATTAAAATGCTTTTAGGAGGTTCTTCCAAGGGAACCTACATTTCGACGATTTGTGTCTTAGCAGCGCCACCACCAGGTGAGAATAAAACAAGCATGTTCGTTGGGGAGACGAGCTAGCTGCTGTGAGGGGATATCCTCGTCATCCAGCAAGGATGCCACGTTTTTAAACACAAACTCTTTTCTTTCGATTAATCTCGACATCATTGCAAATGAAGGTCACCCCTAAATTGATCTCTCGAGTATAAATAAAGGTTAAATACAAAATACAAATCTACATACAACCCTTATCGAAATTGAACGTGCGTCTTTCTCCAAACTGAAGGTGGCGGTATTGAGCCGAAGAGCTCTCGGAAGACCCGAAGCGTTCACAGCGTTACACCAAAAATACACTGCTCTGCACAGTTGGGAACTCACCGTCCATGTTCTCACTACAACAACGGCGAAAAGTTGATTTGCAAATATCTGTTTTTCAACAAAGCTGCTCTCTCTCTCTACTACACGCAATGTCCAAACGACTGATATACTTTCTCTGCACAACACAAGATATTGCTTAGGAAACAATTGTGACGTCATAATTGGTATTGCATTGATCTAAATGCATGTTGATTGGTTGTTATGTGTGTTATTATGAACGTTTAAGTCTCATGACAAGAAAAATATCATCTAGAAAAAACTCCCAACTGATGAACTGACAGACACCAGGCCGCATCTATCTCCCACTGGGTTCTACACCAGTTCAAAGTGAATAACAATACAAAAAAAGAAAACACCTTAAAATACTTTTCCTCAACAAAAATGTTTTATCATCACGAATATCTTCAGGGATTGGGAATGCCTCCCAACAATCTCTGATGGAGTTAATTTTGTCATCCAGCAAGGATGCCACGTTTTAAACACAAACTATTTTATTTCGATTAATCTCGACATCATTGCAAATGAGGGTCACCCCTCAATTGATCTCTCAAGTATAAATAAAGGTTACATACAAAATAAAAATCTACATACAACCCTTATCGAAATTGAACGTGCGTCTTTCTCCAAACTGAATGTGGCGGTATTGAGCCGAAGAGCTCTCGGAAGACCCGAAGCGTTCACAGCGTTACACCAAAAATACACTGCTCTGCACAGTTGGGAACTCACCGTCCATGTTCTCACTACAACAACGGCGAAAAGTTGATTTGCAAATATCTGTTTTTCAACAAAGCTGCTCTCTCTCTCTACTACACGCAATGTCCAAACGACTGATATATTTTCTCTGCACAACACAAGATATTGCTTAGGAAACGATTGTGACGTCATAATTGGAATTGCATCGATCTAAATGCATGTTGATTGGTTGTTATGTGTGTTATTATGAACGTTTAAGTCTCATGACAAGAAAAATAAAATAAAAAATCTAGAAAAAACTCCCAACTGATGAACTGACAGACACCAGGCCGCATCTATCTCCCACTGGGTTCTACACCAGTTCAAAGTGAATAACAATGCAAGAAAGTACATTAAAATACGTTTCCTCAACAAAAAAGTTTTATCATCATAAATGTTATCAGGAAATGGGAATGCCTCCCAACAGTCTCTGATGGAGTTCATTTGTTCAGTTATACATCTTGCACATATCTAACCAGGTCTTGGAGACATGGGGAAGGTGGTAATAACATGCTGTAACAGGAATTCACTTTGTCATCTTATAGCTACATATTCTGACATGCATTACTGCAGT
Source organism: Pollachius pollachius (assembly GCF_949987615.1). Taxonomy (NCBI): domain Eukaryota; kingdom Metazoa; phylum Chordata; class Actinopteri; order Gadiformes; family Gadidae; genus Pollachius; species Pollachius pollachius. The sequence goes on along the minus strand of NC_136952.1, from coordinate 18,939,546 downwards.
CTGGCATCATCTATGACTACGGAAACCACTTCTGTTTATATATATATATATACACAGTGGGGCAAAAAAGTATTTAGTCAGCCACCAATTGTGCAAGTTCTCCCACTTAAAAGGACGAGAGAGGCCTGTAATTTTCATCATAGGTAAACCTCAGCTATGAAAGACAAAATGAAAAAAAAAAATCCAGAAAATCACATTAGGAATCACACATTTAAGAATTTATTTGCAAATTATGGTGGAAAATAAGTTTTTGGTCACCTACAAACCAGCAAGATTTCTGGCTGTCACAGACCTGTAACTTCTTCTTCTTTAAGAGGCTGTTTACCTATATCAATGGCACATGTTTGAACTCCTTATCAGTATAAAAGACACCTGTCCACAACCTCAAACAGTCACACTCCAAACTCCACTATTGCCAAGACCAAAGAGCTGTCAAAGGACACCAGAAACACAATTGTAGACCTGCACCAGGCTGGGAAGTCTGAATCTGCAATAGGTAAGCAGCTTGGTGTGAAGAAATCAACTGTGGGAGCAATTATTAGGAAATGGAATACATACAAGACCACTGATAATCTCCCTCGATCTGGGGCTCCACGCAAGATCTCACCCTGTGGGGTCAAAATGATCACAAGAACGGTGAACAAAAATCCCAGAACCACACGGGGGGACCTAGTGAATAACCTCCAGAGAGCTGGGACCAAAGTAACAAAGGCTACCATCACTAACACACTACGCCGCCAGGGACTCAAATCCTGCAGTGCCAGACGTGTCCCCCTGCTAAAGCCAGTGCATGTCCGGGCCCGTTTGAAGTTTGCTAGACAGCATTTGGATGATCCAGAACAGGATTGGGAGAATGTCATATGGTCAGATGAAACCAAAATATAACTTTTTGGTAAAAACTCAACTTGTCGTGTTTGGAGGAGAAAGAATGCTGAGTTGCATCCAAAGAACACCATACCTACAGTGAAGCATGGGGGTGGAAACATCATGCTTTGGGGCTGTTTTTCTGCCAAGGGACCAGGACGTCTGATCCGTGTGACGGAAAGAATGAATGGGGCCATGTATCGTGAGATTTTGAGTGAAAACCTCCTTCCATCAGCAAGGGCACTGAAGATGAAACGTGACTTGGTCTTTCAGCATGACAATGACCCCAAACACACCGCCCCGGCAACGAAGGAGTGGCTTCGTAAGAAGCATTTCAAGGTCCTGGAGTGGCCTTGCCAGTCTCCAGATCTCAACCCCATAGAAAATCTTTGGAGGGAGTTGAAAGTCTGTGTTGCCCAGCGAAGGCCCAAAAACATCACTGCTCTAGAGGAGATCTGCATGGAGGAATGGGCCAAAATACCAGCAGCAGTGTGTGAAAACCTTGTAAAGACTTACAGAAAACGTTTGACCTCTGTCATTGCCAACAAAGGGCATGTAACAAAGTATTGAGATGACCTTTTATTGACCAAATACTTATTTTCCACTTTAATTTGCAAATAAATTCTTTAAAAATCAGACAATGTGATTTTCTAGATTTTTTTTTTCATTTTGTCTCTCATACCTGAGGTATACCTATGATGACAATTACAGGCCTCTCTCATCTTTTTAAGTGGGAGAACTTGCACAATTGGTGGCTGACTAATTACTTTTTTGCCCCACTGTATCTACATTTTTTTATATATAAACATGTATATATAGTGACTAGGACACTTTAGTCAATAAGATATTATTGTACAGATATATGGAATAGAAATGGTAGAGAAATAAGTCAAGACAGTTGCCATTTACAATATATTTTATATTGTTAGAACATGCATTTCCCTACAAAGAGTTTGAGCACTAAAGATGTTATAAAAGCAGTTTATGGCACACGATTTCTCTTTGTCTCTCGCTCAAACACACTCAAATTACAAACTTCAGACATCCTCTCAGTAAAAGTAATTAAAATAGTACTTTTTAATTGCAGTTAGGGGATAAGATGTAGAGCTTTCTGCCCTCTGTGAATACTAGTTAGTGAAGGGATTGTATTCAAGGTTTAGCCTACTAATCATTTGAACCAAAGAACACTTACCATAAAAGGCCTATTCACTACAGGGGGTTCTTTCCCATTGTCTGAGTGTTCGATTCCCGACTGTGTTGGCTTAATTATTCCTTCAGGGACTTAATCGTAAATGTCACAGTGGTGAAAGGATTCGGTTAGAAATCCAAGTTGACACTATTCTCAAATAGCATTGTTTTAGCTTGGTGCTGACTTGTTATTGGCTAACTTCAACATAAAAAAGGGCCGTCGTTATCAAACACTTGCTTTGCGGTGAAATAGTTCATGTCACCTTACTGTCAGGGATTTACACTTAATTCTGATTTGCAATATATGAATATTATACAATTATGTCTACATTGGGCTATCCATGGACCTTATTCACCTAGGGGCCCTCTTGGTTACATCTTGGGTGTAAACTTCGGCATTGAGGTTCCCCACCCAGATAGTCTTTAGATCCAAGATGGATGCCAGAGGAATAAGGTACATTTCTGGAGTTGGATAGTCCCTTCAAAAGTTTGGCATATATAATTTAAACAGGTTAATTTCATACATTCACCCACATATTGAAACATTGAAAGGTTAACATTGGCACAAGAAAATACATTGTATATTACATATTTATAGTGTGTGTTTGTGTGTCTGTGTGTATCCGTGTGTGTATGCGTGTGGTTATATTTCTATAGATTTCTATATCGGGGAGGGAGGGAGGACTTTGCCATCAACGATCAAATTGCATGCAACCGTTTCATTGCAACCTAAAAAAATTAAAAATTAAAACAAGATAAAAAAAACACATTTGAACACAAATATACATTATTCCGTTTTTTTTTATCCGGTTGCTTGTTTCACATGAGAGTTTGAAATCATTCCACGGAATACAGAAAAACTGATAAGGGTAACGTTGTTTCAGCTGCGAAGCGTTTTAAAACAGGTCCTTGTTCTTCTTCAGGTTCCTCTGCTTCCAGCTGGGCAAGGCGTTGAACTCCACCCGACTCATCTCTAGAAGCACCTGCAACACATTCCCCAGAGGGCTTTTACTTTGAAAGCACACCTGTGATTGGCAGACAAGATGGAATGGTTTTGACAATTTAAACATTCAAATGTCAACACAAAAGACACAACATGAACAACTTTAGACGTGTCCTCTTGCGCATATTGTGTCTCTAATTTGATGGCATCAAGTGCATTTGATGAGGGCGCGGCTCAGACGCTCTTACTTTGAAGTCTTGGTCGGCGAGGTAGTCCTCCAGGCGGAGGGGGTCCACACCTTCGGGGAGGGGCTTCCTGGTCAGCTCCTCGATGGTGTACTGCTCCTTACTCAGCTTGGAGAGCACCTCCTTCACCAGCACCACCTTACTCCTGGAACCCTCCCCCTGCGCACACACACACACACACACACACACACACACACAGGTCAGCATAGGTCTAGACCCCGTGTCCCACTGGGAGGATACGATCCATAATCCATAATTCCATAATCCTGCTGAATGCATACAACATGAAGACGTAACCCACCGGCGGAGCCATGGAGGGCTCTTTCTCCCAGTAGGGGAATATGTTCGTGAAGGTGAGGGGTTCACAGCCTGCCATGACCAGGTAGGCCAGCGGGGGGCGCCTTGGGTTCTTCTCTGTGAACACACAGGACGATAGAGACAGGTGAGCACAGTGTTAACAGTCAATGATGTTTATCAGGGGCGGTAACGCCAATCCAGGATCCAACACCGGAGCCAGCATCTGAATAGTTTGTTTTCTCAGGGCCTCTGATATTTATATAGCCCTTAATCACAGATCTCAAAGGGCTTAATATGCTGTATATTTATGTCCCCCCCACCTGACCCTAGCCCCTCGGAGGGCAAGGAAAAGCTCCCTTAATCAACAAGGAAGTAATCTTGAGAAGGAAACCGGCCCTTCATCCCAAGGCGGTGGCGGGCGACGCCCCTCTCACCTTTGCAGTACTGCAGCACAGTTTCCATGGCGCACTTCCTTTGGCTGTCCCAGCGCATCTTGGCGGAGCCAGCCAGCGCGGTGTCGTCAGGCTTCCTGCCCTGCCACAGGTACACCTCCATGCGGTTGTCCAGGAGGAAGAGGGCTGCGGGCAGGGCAGGGGGAAGGACCGTCAACACACTGATACATCCATCCCTACAGGGATCACTGCCACCATCTATACTTCCATACATTCACTCCTATTGGAATTTCTCCATCCATGTACATGCATTACTGCGGCAATCTAAAGTTTAAGACGGGCATGACCACAGTAACATTCATTACCACTATTATCAACCATCACTATTGTAATCCATCAATCATATTTCCCACATTACTCCTAGAATCTAAAAAATTCTGCATTCATTACTGCCACAATCAACTGTACATATCAACACATTGTTAACCCCATTATCTACAAATCTTTACATTTATCAATCAAGTAATCAATAAATAGAAACATACATTACTTCAATAAACTATAATTCCATACATTCATTACTCCCATAATCTATAAATCTTCAACGGCATGAAATCGAAACAAGGGTAAAGTAACTTTCTACGGATTCTAGCTCCGTGTGTTCCCGTGCATGATGCCAGTACTCCTGACGTCATGACTGTAAGCCTTATGGGTCCAAGCTAATATGCATTCTTAAACAGTCCCTCCAGAAAAACGTGATTATGCGATCGCATAATTCACTGCATAATCAGCCAAAGTATGCATATTCATGCAGTGGCCGCATTTTTTCAAATATGCCGCACTTTAACCGCATAAATTGCAGATTTACGCGAAAAATATGCGGGGCTTGCATGATTTCATAATTCCCGCATTTTCGTTGCAAAAAAGTCACATATATCTTAGCAGAAAGTTGAAAAATGTTGCGTTTACTTCACACAAGAGCAGCCATTTCCCCCTGTTACCATGGGAACGTTATGAAGTGACGTAATTACGCGACGCGAACGTCATCGAAAAGCTCAATTTTTCGCAAGTTCCCGCATTTTTTCGCAAGTTCCCGCAATTTTTGCAAGTTCCCGCAAATTCATCGCATAAAATTGCATAAACATGCCGCATATTTCATCACATTTTTTAAGAAAACGTGCCGCATAATCAAGGATTTTTGGCCGCAACAATCACAAAAGAACGCCACATTTTTCTGGAGGGACTGCTTAAAGGTCCCATGACATGCCACCAGGTGTGCGCTGATTAGCCGCTACAAGCCGTTTTGGAAATCTTCCCCTTATGACATCACAGGTGGGCGTGTCCACCTAGATGTGTGCTGGATGGATCAGTCTACCAGCCTACCCAGTGGACTGGGGCAAACGCTGCTCGTCTATCCGTCACGTCGTTTGCTACAGTCCACTGGGTAGGCTGGTAGGCCAGTCTACCAGCCTACCTGTGATGTCATAAGGGACAGCTTTCCAAAACGGCTTGTAATGGCTAATTAGCGCACACCTGGTGGCATGTCATGGGACCTTTGAAAATAATCGTATACAATACAAAACATAACTCAAAATATGCAAACGAGACATTTAGTAAACCTGGCTCTCCCACTAGCCATACCCTGACCCGCGTTCCCCACGGTACCTGGTTGCTTGGCGGAGTAGAGGTTCTCCTGGAGGAAGGGCATGGCCATGACGCCCTCCGGGACGCGGGTCGGGCTGAGCTGCTCCTCCCCCCGGAACAGGCCTGAGCTGGCGTCCAGCCAGAAGAGGCGGGGCGTGTAGTTGTACTTCCCGGGGTCTACAACCCATCACACAGGAGATATCCACGCGTCAGCGGGGAGGTCGTACGAACCACAAGCAGCTCCGACACAGTGTCAGGCATCAGTGGTGCGTTGAGTCTGCGGTAGTGCCGCACGATTTGGTGAAAAAGTCTTATTGGGATTATTGTGGACTATATTGTGATTTGCGATTGCGATATAATAAACTAATGGTGCCATGAGTCAACTTGCTTGGTTATCAAGGAAAATGCACACAGATTACTGATGATTTTAAAATGTTTCTTTCTCAACTCAAACATACAAACTTAAACTAGCATAAAAAATACAAAAACTAAAAAATGTGTACAGTACTGTTTTCAAAATAATATTTTACAAAATTAAATAAAAATAATAATAAAAAAACATATTTTTCAAAATAAAGGTATTTCTGCTCTGCAAACTTGTTAGGTTTTCTCAATAGTACAACTAAATAAAATAAATAAGAAAATACATATATATATATATTTTTTTACATTTAATCGCAGCTTTTTGCGGTTATACAATCGCAAAGGCTGATATCGCGATTGCGATTCGATTAATCGTGTAGCACTAGTCTGCAGTCTAGCTGTAGGCATCCTTGAGTATCCATGGTAACCCAAACCGCTAACCCTAGCTCTGGAGGTAGAGTGGGTTGACTGCTAACCGGAAAGTTGCTCTTATGATCCCAGTTTCCTCCTAGCTGAGTGTCTAGTCATCCCTGAGTGAGAAGAACCCTGCTCTGCCCTGCTCCCGAGGAGCTGGCTGTCGCCCTGCGTGGTTGACACCACCGTCAGTGTGTGTGTGAATGTGTGCATGAATGGGTATATGTTATGCAATATTGTAAAAAGTGCTTTGAGTGGCTACTGGCTGGAAAAGCCCAGTATAAATGCAGTCCATTAACCATTTACCAGTTAAGCCACAGGCCTGGCCTGAACCCGACCTGCTGTTAAATGATTCTTATCTGAGTTCCCACTCGGTCGCTTTGGATACAAGCTGTTTCTTAAGACTAAAGTTAAATGTATACAGTTGAGAGCTGAAGGGTGTCAGATATGTTGGAGCAGGGGTCTCAAACTCGCGGCCCGGGGGCCAATTGAGGCCCGTGGGATGATATTTTGTGGCCCCCTACTTGACATCAAAGACACTCAGCACATTTTTGCTGTCTTGCCACACTTTTTTATCACTTGTGATAGGGTGACCAGATGTCGCGGCAGTCCCCTGTTGTCAGCGGTTACATAGCCAACGTGATCTAATGATAGCCCGATCATTATCTTAGATTGGGTCAGTTGTGCTCCTTTTTTCTGTGGAATACTTGATGCGGCCCCGCCCGACCCAGACTCTACCTCCGGCGGCCCCCAGGTAAGTTGAGTTTGAGACCCCTGCGTTAGAGATAGATAAAGGTCTAGTCCTACAGACTAGAGGTACCTTGGAGCATGCAGTCGTAGGCTTTCTTGTCTTGCTGGCCCAGGGCCTTCCAGAACCCTGCTGGCTCCGCCCCTTCCTCCACCTCCTCCACCTCCACCTTATTGCCACTGGTCAGACCCAGTTCTTTGGCACACCTGCACCACAGACACACAGAATCATAAATAATTATACACTTTATTTTTCACATTCTCTATTCCACAAATTCTCTACTCCAACAACCAACCAGCCAATCAACACATAACCTAACCACTAGGGATGGGTCGGTCGCGAACGATTCGGTCAGAACGAACGAATCCCGAAGGTGAACGACGAGAACGGATTCCCAAAAAAAGATTTTTTTAAATTTTTTTTAAACATATAACAAAAATATGGTCACGTAAATGAAATATACAAACGAACAGAGCTTTGTCTCCCCGCTACCTTTTATTGATTGAGTCTAAAACGTTCTCATCGATTCAGCCAATGAAAGCAGGTAGCAATCGCGGCGCCATGGCCCATGGGTAAACAAAAGGTACCGCCACACTAACGATCGCTGTAGGCTTCAATATCATGCAAGCACTTTGTTTCTTTTTATCTTGTTCTACATCACAATTGCATGCTTTAATTAAGTATTGTTTTTACCTACCATTACGAGTCTCGTTTGGTCCAGTTGCTAACGTGCTTCACTGCTTATTAACGCTACTTGGAAGACGCTATTTAATTCTTACTGCACCCCATTATGTATTAAAGATATTTATGAAAAAAAGGCACATATGTGTTTTATATATATGCTTCATATTTACACTTAACCTAGGTAATTTCGCCAGAACATTAGAAAGTAGTAGGCTACATGCATGTTGATTAACATTTATTCCATAAATTCAGATTCCCTGGCAAATGACGTAACGGGCCATCTGACTTAACGAACGAATCAAACGAAAGAATCAAACGAACGAATCGTGATGGCGAACGGAACTGAAAGAACGGATTCCTGGAAAAGAATTGTTCCGCCCATCTCTCCTTGCCACACATCCAGTCATCCATCTGTTCATCAACCAGCGATTCACCCATCCACCCATCCAATCATTCAACTGGCCTCCTAACCCCGATGCAGTCATTGATATCCACCTTTCACCTTTACATCCATCCATCCATCCCTCTGTTATGGATCCCTCATCCCTCCCTCCCTCCCTCCCTCCCTCCAGGTACTCCTCCCCACCGCTGGTTCAGCTCCTCCACCGCCCTGCTGGCCACCTGGCGGGCCCCCGGCTGGGCCTTGCAGCCATGCCACAGGTACAGCCGGCCCCTGTGGGCCCCCAGCAGCACCAGGCTGGCCCTGGAGCGGAGGCTGGCGCAGTGACAGTCCACCTCCACCAGGGACGCCTCCACCTCCGCCTCGCCCCGAACGCAGAACAGACGCCACGCACCTGGAGGGGGGGAGGGGAGAGAGGAGAGGAGGGGAGGGGAGAGGGGGGGAGAGGGGGAGGGGAGAGAGGAGAGAGGGGGAGGAGGAGAGAGGAGAGAGGGGGAGGAGGAGAGAGGAGAGGAGGGGAGAGGGGGAGGAGAGGAGGGGAGGGGAGAGGGGGAGAGGAGGGGAGAGAGGAGCGGGGGGGAGGAGGAGAGAGGAGAGAGGGGAGAGGAGAGGAGAGAGGAGCGGGGGGGAGGAGGAGAGAGAGGAGAGGAGAGAGGAGCGGGGTGGAGGAGGAGAGAGGAGAGGGGGGGAGGAGGAGAGAGGAAAGAGGAGCAGGGGGGAGGAGGAGAGAGGAGAGGAGGGGAGAGAGGAGCGGGGGGGAGGAGGAGAGAGGAGAGGAGGGGAGAGAGGAGAGGAGAGAGGAGGAGAGAGGAGAGGAGGAGAGAGGAGAGTATTACTTATATGTTCATATCAAATATATACTATAATTTCTTACACATTTCTCAAAAGATAAAAATGAATAAAATAAATAAAAAACATTCATGAAAATATATATATATCATCTCACTATACTGATATATTGTAGTATCAAAACTATAATTTAATTCAGAAATTCCCCAAAAAATAAATAAAAAAAACAAAAACAAAAAAGTATAAATAACAACTAAGGAAACAAACAACAAACAATTAACACCCAATGAAAATCAAGGGTGCTGTGTCTAGCTCAAGTGCACCTCGACACTCAGCTAGGAGACGCCGGGGATCGAACCAGCAACCTCCCCGCTCTACCTCCTGAGCCTAAATAGGCTCAAAGGCCTTGAATCGCGCGTCGTTTGCCCTGAATGAAGGGGGGGTGTCGGGGGCTAACCTGTGTGGCAGGCGGCCTCCTCTCTGGAGCCCCTGTGGATGACCAGCCCCCCCTGGAACAGCTGCAGGAAACAGGGGGGCTCTTTCCCCTGGCTCACCAGCACCTGGGGAGCAACCAGTCACACTTAAGGCCCAAATATCGCACAAACCTCCTTCATAGTGTGCATGAGGTTGAGTTCAACACAAAGTGCCGTGAGAGAGCTGGGCAAGTAACGACCAGTAATTACCACAGACTATTATCAATTATAAGGACTCTAATCGATATTGTAATCATTTGTGTGAATCAAATAAAAATGAAGAGCATATGTATAGTATATAATACTACAGTAAATCATGATATTTTATTTTGTGCTTGATTTTAGAAAGGTGATGCAAACCGTGCATGACACTATTTAAAAGCCAAACATTGAGTGATTATTATTAAAAGTGGACCAGAATAAAACGACTCACCTGCGCCCCCTGGTGGCTGCCCAGCTCCACCGTCATCAGTGCCGAGGTGCCCTTCTCGCTGACACTCGACTGCCGGCCCTGCCAGAAGAAACACGCAGACCTCTCGCGGCCCGCCGCCCCGGAGCTAAGCTCTCCCGGCTTCTGCCGTTTCCCCACTGTTGAAGGGAAAACAGGAAAAACACAACAACAGCATTACGCCGTGTCCAAATCACCTTCCAAAAGCATTTAAATGCAATTATTCATCTTTGCGTTTTTTTTTGTCTGTCTGTCTGTCTGTCTGTCTGCCTGCCTGCCTGCCTGTCTGCCTGTCTGCCTGTCCTCCTCTAGATCAGCCTGTCTCTCAGTGGACACGTCTGTGGAGCTAGCATAAAGCGTGAGAGCGCCGCCTTCAAATTTCTCGCCTTAAAAGTCATCAGAGTAAATGGACGGCAGCGTTATGTGGATGTTTCGCCGGGACATGTGGAGTGGCGGCCGTCATGGCGCACTAGCTCAGGAGGTAGAGCGGGTCGTCTGGTCACCGGAGGGTAGCCAGTTCGAGTGTCGAGGTGTCCCTGAGCGAGACGCCTCACCCTGACTGCACCCGACTGGGTGCAGTCAGGGTGAGGCGTCTGGCTCAGGCAGGGTGCAGTCGGGACTCCCTGATTGTAAACGGCGCTCTCGTTTCACTCTACCCTTTGAGTGTGCCTTCCCCCCCCCCCACCCCCGACCTACCGACGGTGGTGACAGAGTACCTCCAGCGGATCACGTAGGCGTCGCCCTCGTGCAGCTGGCCCGGGACCTCCCCCTCCCCCTCCCCGCCCAGCGCCTCCTCGCCGTGCTCGCGGATGTGCCAGGCGTCCACGCCCACCGTGGCCAGCTCCGCCTGCCGGCCGTCCTCGGTGCGCACCGTGCCGCGGCCGCGCCGCACGTCCACGCCCTCCAGGGGGCAGCGCAGGGGCTCGGGCTCCCCGGCCAGCAGGGCGCCCGCGGCCAGCGGCTGTAGCTCCAGCAGCTCCAGGGGCGAGCGGGGCCCTCCGCCGGCCACCGGGCTCTGGAGGGGCCGTTGGATAGGGTGACCAAACAGGTTTAAAGGTTGCTCTTTTTTAGGGTTAATCATTGCATTTGGGGGTACTGCTAGAATAGGGTTGCGTGCCTGCATGTTAGAAAGACCCCTTATTATCCTCACACTGATCATTTCCCGGTCTGCTGTGAACCCTCGGCACGCACATTCTGTTGCGATTGGTCGAACGCTTTGCGCGTGTGGGTTCAATTTGTTCGTTAAATGACCGAAGTATTTCATTTGTATACGTTATATAAAGTTGCTCATTTGCTTCATTACAATTTTTTTTGATTGAATAATTGTTAACTTTCGAGGCTATGCATTAGGCTAACGTCATGGTTTGGCGCTCATTCCTGCATCGATCTGTTTTGATGGTACATTTGGTACGTTCGCAGTACATCATCCTACCGGTGTTTTGGATGAACTGTTCCAACACCCTTGTATTGGAAATAGATTTTGTGTCCAGGATCAATAAGTTGCCCTATGCAATGACGTTGCCTCAGGGGTTATTGGCTGACGGGAAGAGAAAGAGAGAGAAGGAGAAACAGAGAGAGGACACAGAGTAGGGGAGGTGAGTTTAGGATGGAGAGGACATGATGCCAGACTCCTCCTCACCTTGACCTCCTCTGCGGCGGCCGCCTCCTCCTTCTTCCGCTCGGCCCAGTCCAGGAACTTCTCCCTGAACAGCGCCGTCTCGTTGTGCTCCGACAGCCGGCCGAACAGAGACCAGCTGGGGCGGCCCTTACCCTGCCTGGGCATCACACACACACACACACACACACACACACACACGAATACAATTAGTAAAAAAATGTGTTTGAACCCATGAGATCCCATGTCTAAAGACACCCATAGACTGCACACAAACAGAAATAAATGGAATGGACTATACTTGAAGAATGGCTCAATGCAGATGTGAGGTGTAATGGTATTCTGGAGCCACTAGGGGACAGTGTAACTCAATAATACAATGAGTCCTGGACAGCGGCCATCATTCCCTAGGCACTTTTGGATTACTTTCAAGTCATTTATCGGAATGAAACCCAATCTTAGTGTACAAATAGACGCACAGAAATTGTATTTATCATTCGATACCCAGCCATGTTCCCAGACATATTCCTCGTTCATTGGATAAATGTGGGGGCTCACTTACATTTACATATACATTAAGGGGATTTTGCTGACGCCTTCATCCAAAGCAACTTACGACCGTTCATTCACACATTCACACACCGACGGCGCAGTCACCCACGCAGGGCGACAGCCAGCTTGCCGGGAGCAGTCAGGGTGAGGCGTCTCGCTCGTTGGCACCGCGACCCCCGCGACTATCACACAACCACACCCCATCCCTCCACGCCCTCCATCCATCCAGCCGCCCCGTCCTCCCTCTCCACGCCGCCACCCCCAGCACTCACAGGGCCACGTCGGTGTTGAGGGAGCAGGAGTCCAGCGGGTTGACCCTGCAGGTGGTGTAGTCGTAGGCCCCGGTGTGCAGCTGCTTGCCCAGCTTCACCGCCACCTTACGCTCGCCCAGCGGGACGTCCTTGCCGGTCCACACGTAGACCTCGCTGCCGAAGTCAAACACCAGCACCTGGGGGTTGGGGGGGGGGGAACAGGGGCTGGTTATGTGTCTGCCTGTCCCTCGGTCAGCATGTCTGTCTGCACCTCTCTCCGCCTCCCTCTGCACCCTCTGCCTCGCTTGCAGTAGTAATATGTGTCATATGTAGTAGTGTCCAGCATAATGTAGCAGTACTGTGTGTTGCATGTGGTAGTACTATGCGTTGGATGCAGTAAAGTATTCGCAGTACCTCTTTGGAGTCCAACAAGGTGACACTAGGGATGGAGGCCCAGGCATCTTGGTCGGGTACCAGCTTGTCGCCGTGGAGACGGTAGACCCCGTTAGAGTCCAGGATCCCGCTCTCGTATTCCTCATCTTCCTCGGGCTCCCCTGCACCTACACACACACACACACACACACACACACACACACACACACACACACACACACACACGTATGTTTGTTTTATTTGGCAGTGTTAACATGAACATTAAAAAGGTGCAAAAACTCACAATTGAGTGAGAAACGTGGGCCTGTGCTTCAAGCAACTCGTTGGCAAATGTGTCTCCACAAAAGACGCACAACACCAGGGGAGCGTCAGAGAAGGTAGAGGGGAGTCCTATTAAAGTATTGTCGTCCGATTGGTGTTTCAACCACTCGTCCATTCGCTAGGTTTTATTTTGTCTAGCTTTCAGATTTTTATTTTTTTTTCTTCAGGAGTACCACCTGCAGTACTCCGAAGCACCCCAAAGGGTACAAGTTTCCCCATTTAAGAACCACTGTTCTAAAATATTGCAGTTGACTGTAATTCAGTACTGGCTCTAGTTGACTGTAATTCAGTACTGGCTCTAGTTGACTGTAACTCAGTACTGGGTCTAGTTGACTGTAACTCAGTACTGGGTCTAGTTGACTGTATTTCAGTACTGGCTCTAGTTGACTGTAATTCAGTACTGGCTCTAGTTGACTGTAATTCAGTACTGGGTCTAGTTGACTGTACCTCAGTACTGGGTCTAGTTGACTTTAATTCAGTACTGGCTCTAGTTGACTGTAATTCAGTACTGGCTCTAGTTGACTGTAATTCAGTACTGGGTCTAGTTGACTGTAATTCAGTACTGGGTCTAGTTGACTGTAATTCAGTACTGGGTCTAGTTTCCTGTACCTCAGTACTGGGTCTGGTTTCCTGTACCTCAGTAATGGGTCTAGTTGACTGTACCTCAGTACTGGCTCTAGTTTCCTGTACCTCAGTACTGGCTCTAGTTTCCTGTACCTCAGTACTGGGTCTGGTTTCCTGTACCTCAGTACTGGGTCTGGTTTCCTGTACCTCAGTACTGGGTCTGGTTTCCTGTACTTCTGTACTGGCTCTAGTTGACTGTACCTCAGTACTGGCTCTAGTTGACTGTACCTCAGTACTGGGTCTGGTTTCCTGTACCTCAGTACTGGCTCTAGTTTCCTGTACCTCAGTACTGGGTCTAGTTTCCTGTACCTCAGTACTGGCTCTAGTTTCCTGTACCTCTGTACTTGGTCTTTCCCCCGAGCAGGCTCCAGAACTCCTTGGCGGTGCGGCTGTCGGTGTTGATGCCCTCCTCTAGCGTGGTCACCTGGGGGGCCTTGCAGCCCAGGTCCCTCTTGGCCTGGACGAAGGAGGCCATCTCCGACGTCTGACCAAAAAACAGGTGAGAAAAGAAACAGAAATGCACGGTTTCGATCAAGGATGGAAGCATGTGGATCCTTGTTGTGAACTTGACTTCACAGCACTGATGTCATCTATGTTTGATAACCCTATCTCTAACCCTGGTTCCACTTCCATTTGGTCTCGCAGAGCATCTGTCACAATGCATTTTTCAGGATAACCTCGTTGAATGGTACAATTGTAAAGACAACGTCGATCCTTAACCTCATCAAAGTCAGTGCGAGTCGACCACGTGTGCGACATTACCAAAGCACAGCATAATATTAGATGACAGAAATGCCCGTGCTGTTTATGGTTTTCATCAAAGAGGTCTGCATCATTGGGAGGGGATGGCATTGAAAGAAGGAGAAGGATGCGAGTTGAATTCCTTACTAGCCACCGCGGAGGCCGGTGAGGCGTGTGTGATGGACGTGTTCGGGAGGGGGGCCATTGGAGGGCTGGGGGTCTTACCTTGGCCTTCTCGATGACGTTGGCGAACTCCCCGCTCCACATGAAGCAGTGTTTGGCCGTGAGGAGGAGGAAGCAGTCCCCGCTGTTCAGGGAGCTGGCCACGGGCTCCACCAGACGCACCTGCACGTGTCTCCGGCCTGGGCGTGCACACACACACACACACACACACACACACACACACACACACACACACACACACACACACACACACACACACACACACACACACACACACACACACACACACACACACACACACACACACACACACACAAAATTAGACTGGGCTGAGCATGGAAGTTTTTATTGGACTTTATCATGTGCAACCCGAGGAAGATGATTCGCATTTTGTGTACCACGATCCACAAATATTTGGTAGTTGTGCCTCGTAAGATGATATCCACACGGATATCACACAATCAAAAAATTGTTAACGTCCGCCTGTTTCTTGTTGAATTAAATCCGCGCTCACTTTTACACCTTTGTTGCGGTACACAAAACAAGAATCGTCTCCTGTGGGTTGCGCACAATAAAGGCCATTATAAAACCTCCATAGTTTTGATTCTTCATTCAGTTGTGTACCCAAAAACAGCCGGCAGCAGCTTTGGAGGCATTTACACACCAACAATCAAATCACTTCAATCTCAACTGAACGATCCAACTCACTTATTGCTCACTCACACACACACACACACACACACAGACACACACACACACACACACACACACACACACACACACACAGAGCGGTGGGTCACCCAGGTGTCTCTCACCCTTGATGCGGATCAGCATGAGCTTGTGGAAGGGCAGGGTGCTGTTGTTGGTGACCACCTCGGTGGACTTGACGCTGCGCAGGCTGACCTTGCGGAAGTTCTCCTTGCTGGCCAGGCCGGCCAGCGCGGCGTCGGCCAGGTTGGAGTGCTTCGACACTGGGAGAGAGAGGGACAACGTCAGGGGGAGGGGGGGTTAAGATTGATATTAAGATAGAGGCTGTGAACACAATATATTTAAGTTTAGTTTAACATATGAAATTATTTTGTGGCGGGATTGGGCATTTAGTTTTAACCTGCGTTTTAAAAGTTGTTCCGATGAGTCGATCAGTCATTAATACAATCGGCCCATTCCAAACAGGCACGTTTTTAAAGTATTAAAAGGGACCTGCACTAGTGTATCTCAATTTGATGTAAACTGTTTGCATTTAGCAGATGTTTTCATCCAAAGCAGAGGTGTTTGCTGCTTTTGCTAATGATTTGTAGTCGGCTTTAGCAATAATGGGATATTTTTCTGTAAGAAAAATGAGTGCTCCGTGTGTTTCCTTTAAAAAAAGATCTGAATGATCAGTTGATAAAAATATTTCAGAAGTCATTCCTCCCAGCAAGAGACATTGACAGGCTTCAATTTGAGACAAACTTCCTAAAAACATGCAGCAATGCAATGACCTATGTAGTACTCTAGATGGTGCCGTCACTACAGAGCTACAGAGGGGCAACCAAACTTCTGCTGCTTTTACGTACCTGCCTCTCTGACAATGAGCATTGTCAACTAAAATCCTCTAATTTATTGACACCTGGTGATCTATATATGAAGACGACGGATTGTAAACATTGCGGAAAGCTGGGAGGCGCGCCTTCTGGCCTCCAGCGGCGCCCGCTGCCCAGGCTGACGTCGCTCTTGCGGAAGTAAAGGTTGATGGCAAACAAGCTGTTGCACGCAATGACTGAGGGGCGTTATCGTTCCCTCCGACTTCGATCTCTCTAGCTTAGCCGGCTTAAAACATGCATGCATAGGTCATATAACAAAGGGGAAGCACAAAAAGCAACCGCTTTGCGCCGTGTGCCGTCGTACTTCTCTCCACCTGGATCCTGCGTGTCTCCACCGAGGCCACGTTGAGCCTCTGCTCCGTGTAGCCCTGCCGCAGGTCGGCCCGGGCCGCCAGCGCCCGCAGGGGGTTCCTGGAGCCCTTGGTCCGCCGCGCCGGACGCATCGCCCGCCGGTGCTCCGCCGTGGCCGAGGTCAGTCTGGAGGAACGCGCGCACACGCGCACACGATTTAGGGAATCTACAGGTTTCGACACTGCCACATTAAAACACATACTATACTATGACTTTAACCGCAGCATTTTGTAATTTAACTCACACTCACGTCAATAGTGTGATTGCAACATGCGCATTGTTTCCTGTGAAATCTACAGTCTCTCACGCCCACACACACCACCACAGAATCGGTATCTACTAAGAATAAAGTATTGCAGAGTTCTTGCAACAATGGAAACATTCGACAACACCCGCTCCAATCAAGACCACTTACTGATAGCAATCATACAACTTTATGAAAAGAACAATGACATTTAAAAACATAACTGCGACAGCATCCAACAACAACAACAACAACAGCAACATCATGTGTTGGACTGTGGGGTAGTGGTTAGGGTGTTTGTCTCCAAGATGAAATGTACCCTGTTCAAACCTCAATGTCCACAGCTTCCCCGTCAGCCCCTTGGAGCAAGACTTTTAACCTTTACCTGCATCCTTAATGGCATGCATCTGTTTACACTGTGGACCAAATCAGCTGCTAATGACTCCACAGCTTCAAAGTACCAACTTTGTGTTATTTCTAGTCCACACGGACCACAGTCGCACACTGACGTACATGGGCGTGTCGCTCTGGATCAGGCTGAGGTCGATGTCGGCCACGACCACGCTGGAGTCAAGCGAGGACGCCGTCTTGTAGAAACGGCCAAAGGTCTCCTCGTCGTCCAGGGTCATGACCTCCTTCTCCGTCTCCGCCGTGACCTCGATGGTGGACGCCTTGCCGTGACTCCCGCCTAAACCACGCCGCAGGAAATGGGGAAAGCGCAGTGCAAGTCACAGCCCAGCTTGGAAGTTGTCGTGTTTTTAACACCCCCAACTTCATTGGAAGGCTATCTGTTGCACATGTACACCATAACAGTTCCTGGGTGATTCTGCACATTTTACTGCACTAGAACCACATCTGAACAAAGAGATTGGTTCAGAACAAGAATACTAAAATATTTTTATTCCAAATAAACATCCAGCTCAAGAAAAGAGTCTTAAAACTAGCGTACTTTGGCTAACTTTCTGAAAAATCAAGAAATCAAGAAATGCATGTATCTTTTGGTACCTTTATTGTGGAGTTTGTCCAAGAAGGATTCCAGCTTATCCAGGCGTTTATCCCCCTCCACCTTGGCACCGGTTCTGGTGGAGATGTCTGGACAGAGCAGGGATAATTTATATTGTTATTTATATATAGAAATACACTATAGTCTAATTGGCAAGACTAGTACAAAGAACAACACCAGAAGCATTGTTGCATAGACAGGACACTGATATAAGTAGAAAAATATCAAATGAAGCATTCAAATTTGAATAGGATTTGTTGTTTTACTCAAACGGGATTAAGGGGGACATGACGGTGAAATGTAGATTCTGACGAAATACATTTGAAAATAAACCAAATCTCAGACAACCCTTCTTCTAATGCATGACATTTACGTGCGGTCGTCTAGCAGACGTTTGTTTACCTTCTTGCGGCTTGACTGGGGTTGCATTGGCCTTCTTTGACTGGATGCGTGGAGAGTCATCCTTGGACACTAGCCCTGTTAGACACAACATCACCCAGAAAGAAAAACGCAATGTGTATTCTTTTTTTTTTTTTCTATAATTGTAATGGTTTCAAGTACCACCAGTGGCACGCGTTCCACAGTTTGAGAACCAATGCACACTACAGCATTAAGCAGCAGAAGCAGCGCTGTAGAGCAGCGATGTGCAGTAGGAACCGACTTGGATGGCTTGGCTGCTTCAGAGTCATTAGAAGGCAGAGTCTACTGTACAGCCAATCAAGCAACTTCAGTTTTTTGTGCTCTTATTTAACGACCAGGTTTGTGAGTCACTCAAATATATTTTTTTTACGTGAGGGCAACAACGTCAAACAACGTCACACCTGGTGGTTAGATAAGGGGCCTTGCATTAATTTGAATCAACCTCCTCATTGGCTTACTTCCCTATGATGCATTGATCGGAGCCATCACCAGGAAGTGGTTAAGAAGGGTAATAGCAGTCATCCTAAAGACACTCGGCAGCCAGACGACAGCGTCAGACCGACTCTTCTACACCCAGAACATTTGATCCTCCTTTAAAGTTGACATATTATACCGCCAGTTGTGAGTGTGATTAGCCATTGCAAGCCGTCTTGAAAATCTCTCTCGTCTGACGCCAAAAGTGGGCGTGTCCACCTAGATGTATGACGGGCAGATGAGCAACGTTTGATACAGTCGACTGGGTAGACTGGCAGACTGATCTGTCCAGCACACATCTGGTTGGACACGCCCATTTGCGATGTCAGAAGAGGCAGATATTCAATACGGCTTGTAACGGCGACTCACCTGGTGGTCACCTTTAAAACAGAACTCAATATTGGAGGTTCCATAACAAGCGTGTACAACTGCGCTCATGAAGGCTTGAGGTATCCAGAGACGTGCAGCGGTGAAAGTTTTGTTTTGATAGGAATGAAATCAAAAGCCGCTCTTATAACTGGGAGAATCAAAATGTGTGGTTCAAGGGTACGGGAACAGTGGAGGGACTGCCATGTGCATGCATTATCTAATGTAGAGCGGCGGACTCACCTTTCTTGGCCATGCGTCCGGCCACGGTGAACTGCCGCGAGTCGTTGGCGGCGCCCTTCCCCCGGCTCTTCCACTGCTCCTCCTTCTCCTGGAGGACCTTCATCCTGTCCGCCAGGGACACCTTGGTCTCCACGTCCGCACTCGACTTCTGACGACCACACCCACCGCAAAGCAGGGGGTTACAATGAGCGGCCCACCTTGGTTCCACCTGTGTTCTAAACACTGGCGGAGGTGTGGGAAGTGACCCGTGGGCCTTTGGTGCCATTGTAGGACAGACGCAGGAGTCGCTCATCATACTCATTATTTACAGTTTCCATTAAGGGGACTTTGCTGACGTTTCTACCCAAAGCGACTTACAACCATTCATTCCCACACCGACGGCGGAGTGAACCACGCAGGGCGACAGCCAGCTCGTCGGGAGCAGTCAGGGTGAGGCGCCTCGATCGAGACACCTCGACACTCGGGTGTCTAGGATTGAACTAGCGGCCTTCTAGTTACAAGTGAACCCGCTCTACCTCCTGAGCTACTCCCCGAGGATACACCCCGATACTTTGATATACCGGGGAACTAGACTAAACTAGTGAAGATGGGTCTACTACCCGTGTCTCGGGACATGAAAGGAGCCGACCCATACTTGGGGTTAGTATCTGAGTTTGTCTCACAGGGATGCCTCTGTGTAAAGGATCTATTCTGCATGCAGTGATGGCTTCCATGTGAAAGAGTACCATTACGCTTTGCAAAAAAATAACGGACTCCTCTTTGTGATGCATCCAACTGATGGGATATGGAAATGACAGCAAAAGATACGACGCTCAGTAAAAATGACAGCAGCATCAAGCGTTAGTAGAGTCTAGTAGATGTGATACAGAAGTAGGGTATGGGCTGTGTTTAGGCTGTTTAACACATTTTAGATTCAATAATAAAACGATAGCTAAGAGTATGGAAACAGCATTTGGGACCCAGGAGTACAAACAACTTTTATACTTCAGCCGTTGAGCCCATTAGCACATGCTGCTATCAAAGTGAAGTCATCATCTCCTCTCTCTGTTCCAACAGAAAACTCAAGACAAGTGAAGGAAAATAAGCGGTTTGTTTTGGCAAACAAGCTCTCCTTGGGCTTCAACTCTGGTGATTCACTCTCCTTCTCGCCCAAGAACCTGTACCTGAATTCAGCCGATTCCATTTTAAATAAATCCCTACTTACATGCCTGTTAGGTCCACACCACCGGCGGCTTCTTGTTATTTAACATTATTCCACACATGAATCAACAGAATGTGGTTTATGATCCCAGGCAAAGGTTTATGAAATGGCTACTGGCCATTAAAGTTGAATTAAGATAACAGTGAACAGTTATGTGTATTAGCAGTGACGTGCCAATAACAACCAGCTTCCTGTTCACTGTGGAGAGGTTAACTTAGTGGACTGTATTTATATAGTGCTTTCCTAACCAGTTGCCCCTCAAAGCGCCGTACAATATTGCATCCCATTCACCCATTCATGCACACATTCACACACCGACGGCGGAGTCAACCATGCAAGGCGACAGCCAGCTCGTCAGGAGCAGTCAGGGTTAGGTGTCCTGCTCGACACTAGCTAGGAGGTGCCAGGGATCGAACTAGCAACCTTCCCGTTCCCAGCCAACCCGCTCTAGCCCCTGAACCAAATGCCGCCCACAGTAAGTGTATAACGGAATGATGGAAAGATAAACACAAAGATGATCATACTCTCACTATACGATAACACATTACAAAGAGTTTTAAGTGTTTTCATTTCAGCAATGGATAAGGCGATTTTGGAGTATAACAATTATTCATATTTATTGCGTTGTTAGTTTGGAAGTGTGCGAGACCTTTTCAAATTTTCACGATGGATTGGATTTTGTATATGGGTAGGAAACGGTTACATGTCAAATATTTGTGGATATATGCTGTTAAGTGGCCAAGAAGAAAGACACTGGAAATTCTGTTTCAAAGACTTTGAAGATAAATGCTAACAGGCCACTTGAAGAGCCGCGTCTTACAAGTACCACTTCTGCTCCACATTTATGAGGACAGAGAGCACAATGCAAACAGTGTGCATACCTACATAATAACAGACGAACCCACAAGACTCATTCAAGAACCATTCAAGTTACATAAACATGTCTGGCACACGCATGACCTCACCTGGTTAAATATAAGCTCTTCGACTGACACTTTTCAGTGTGGAAAATAGTGAAGTAAAATAACAGCATAAAAGTAATATTTTGCTGTATTTTTTAGATAATAGAGCTGCCTGCTACCTACAGTCATTGGAATGCAACTTCATACATAACTGATAATATACCACAAAAATAATATTATAAGCGTCTTTGCTTTAAAAAAAATATATATATATATATATATATTTATATATAATATGTAAAAATACATCCAGCTAGGGTATCGGTTTACAATAAACAACCATTTCTTGGATTCAAAATATAATGTCAAGAGCATATTTAAGAGCAACTGGGTGACATCATATATCCATGTCGAGTTGCATGACATGGTGCTATCAATAACACGCCCAGGGAACAGCAGGAAGTGAACCTGAGACAGACAGGAAGTGGACTTGGCACGAGATTGCGGTGGAGGTCTCTGAATACTTCAAACCGCAATGAAAGAAACATGGTGGGGAGGAACTGACACAACCCATTAAAAGAACCAAAAACCACAATTCATACTTCCAACTCGTACGGTAAAAGCCTCAAAAGGTGAACGCATGCCAACACAATCCAGGCCGGCTGTTTCCCTGGCTCTGGAGTCAATCAGAGGGGGGAGGGATCTGCCCTGGTCTGGGGGGGGGGGGGGGAGGTCATGAAACAGGAGGTGGGGGTGAAGGTAAGAGAGGGGTTTGGGGGGAGGATCCCCACAGGAAACCATATTTCTCTGTATCTCTGGGGCGCCTTACAGCGAAGAAGACATGCATCAATCAATCATAGAGGGCCATTTCTCACCCAGCCCGTGGCTGGGGCAGAAACTACCAGAGAGCCGGCAGACTTCTTAATGGTTAATCTTTCAAAGGAACGGGAAGAGACGATAATGTTATGTGCAAACTTCAACTTCAGCAAGGCCGTGAGCTCATGCGAAAGGTAAATGAACACACGAAATGTGCGCGTACATGCACGCAAGTGAAACTCACCTGAGGAGAGGGATTGTTTGACAGGCAGGTGCCGAATAGGAGGGGTAGAGTCTGAAGAAGAATAAGGACACTGGAAAAGGGAAGGAAGGACGGAAAGAAGGGAGGAAGTAATGAGGGAGGGAAGAAAAGGGGAATATTAAAGGACTAAAAACTAAAAGGCAAAGGTAGTGCAGCCTGCCCAGCCAGGCAAATGACAGCCAAGCCAAGCTAAAGGCAAACTCTAACCACAAGCACATCAGAGGAACAGACAGACCATAATATAGTTCCCATAAGAAGAAAGATGAGACAGACAGGAAGTGGAAGAAGAAATGGCTAAAGCTGAGGAACGCTTATTAGATTAGGAAGGTTTAATTATATTTCCATTAAAAGTAAGCAGAAGTGAAAACCAATCCCAGGCCTAGAATGGACACGATTTTAAATATATCTGGAATATATCTGGAATCTTCCCATCAAAATACATACATTTTTTTCCATATTAAAACTATGTCAAACTTAACTTGCCTTTAGCATTAAATGTGGCAGATTATTTTTTTAGATTTTAACATCAAATCTGGCCACTCAAAAACACACTGATAACAGGGGAGCTTTACGTTAAAACCCCACAAATGAATATGTAAAACAAATATCCTTGAAGTCAATCAGAACCGCATACACGCAGAAATTCCACATGAACCTTCAACATTGTAGACCACAGAATCCAGAACCACAGTGCATTTTGGGGATCCTCAATCACAACACACACCAGTCAGAATAAAGTCAATGCTGTAAGCCGTCTTTTTAAAATGTTAAGTTCGTTTTTCCTTTCAGGCACGTGCTTGGCCCTACAGATGCAGTTTTCCAGAAAGTGCGCAGATTCATGCCAGATTTTTGACTAATAATGATTTATCATTGAAGTGGGCCGCATAAATCAGAGATGACATCAGTTCACAGGCGTTCCTTGGGTAGGCTTGAGGGGAATTTCTCTTGAATGCCATTGGTCGGCCGCCTACACAGGCTTCAGAGCTGCCCGTATTCTTTCCATGCTCAGAGGGAATCCATCCAGAGGTTAGCTCCTCTGTGGGCCAAGTGTTTAGCTGGAGTCAAAGGCATTCCTCAGGTGGTCATCAATCTAGAGCTGCTCACGCCAGAAGGGATGACATCACTGTGGATGTGGGGATCAGGATATTATAAGGGTTTGAACTGGTTATAGCTGTAGGCTCCCTATGCCTCAGTTGTAAGACAACTGTTTGCGTTGTCTACTGTGTATTGGCCATGAGATCGTGGTTTGACTGACATGCTGTTGTTGGCCGTTGGTCTCCTGTGCGGGCCATCTGCTGTTTTTCAGCTTTTAGAAAACCGGTGTTTCAAAAAGTGAGGCAGGAATTAACAAGTAGTGTGTGGAGTCGAACCACCCCGCACAAAGATCATGATGATGACCAGCCACCAACACAAGTCTGGACTTTGTCACTAAAATACAATCAAAATAGCGAAACGAAGGAGAAAGCCATTTCTCTGAGAGTTGATCTATTTTTTCAACTGTAGTACAGTTTTAAAAGAATACTAGTAAAATGTGTATTTGGAACCAGTACTACGTCCAAGTATTACGATAGTTTTACTATGTGCAGTAGTAATGTAGTGTCTCCTACTTCGACAACTGAAACATTACAGCCCACTAGCAGTCCCTGGTCAGAGGGATCCCTCCTGGTGTTTCTTTGTTCCCTCTGGGGGATTCCCTTCAGAGTTTCCACATTCACATCCTGTGAGCTCTCTGAGACTGGTATAGTGTGTATACTCAGGATCTGGACCGCTTCACCCTAACCCTCAATTCATGAAAAAACATCTCATCACTCACTCATCTTCAAAACCTCTTATCCGGGGTCAGTCCCATGGGTCAGCAGCTCTTGAGGGGTGGCAGACTTCCCTTTCCCGTGCCACATTGACCAGCTCTAACAGGGGGATCCCGAGGCGTTCCCAGGCCAGTGTGGAGATATAATCTCTCCACCAAGTCCTGGGTTTTCCCCAAGGCCTCATCCCCATTAACTTATAAATAAGTGAATGAAAGACATTCGATTACATCCAGAGTGCGTTACGAGTTACATTCATTACTAAGAACAGACTGACCCAGTGGGAATGCAACCCTTAAACCCAGCGAGGTAGAGGAACACCAGCATTGACCGACAGATGGCTCAGGACCCTGTGTATGGTGGTGTGGGAAGCAAATGTACAAACAATGTTACCAGTGGGACTTGTCTTTCCCCACCTGAAGTTGGGTGGTCAGGGGATGTCCAAGCTCGTTAACCATGGATGCACGCTTTCACCACACACAGCCGCCAATATCATTGCTGCCAATTTCATTGCTGCCACTCTTTATTGCACATTACACCACCGACTTCTTGAATACTTGATCCTGATTGGTCAACGTTCCAAGGGTGTTCATTATTTTCCGTACACCTCTGCCTTTTAACAGTTGCTCGCCAATTTTACTACAAATCCTACATTAACAGCAACGGTCAAATGATATGGTCCATGATAACGCAAAACACAAGCTCAAAGTGCAACAGACGAACATTTGAATTCCAGATGGTGTAAAGTCTATACAAAACCATAAATGTATATCATATATCGCATCATGATTGGTAACTGTTAGAAGAAAATGTACTTTTAGATTTCCTCGGCTGCATCATTGCCCCCGTCGTACATTATTCTCCAATAATAGGACATCTCATTGTGGTTTATTCCACATGGTTATTGGGCATGCTTAGAGGTCGAGTTCTCGCCTGTAATCATTTGATCCACATGCCTTGTTTCTTTTAGAAATCGCATGCTTTTATGATAGGGTGAAACAGACAGGAAGTTATGGGAAAGAGCAAAGGACATGCAGCAAAGGACCACGGGCAGGAATCGAACCCGGGTCACTGCGGTCAGGACTAAGCCTTAATGGTTCGCTCTACCCGGTGAGCCACCGGGCGCCCCTAATATCTCATTATTATAAACCACCGACACACACGGCAAACCAGTGGCTGAAATAACCGCGGGCGGTACCTTCTTCCTCCAGGCGTTCTCTGCGTCGTTGAGCTGGTTGAAGCGGGCGGCCAGGGACTTCTGGACCTCCGGTGACTTGATCTTCTTCAGCCGGACCCCAAGCTGCTCCTCCAACCCCCCGCTGAACTCAGCCAGCCTGCAGGGAGGGAGGGCGGACAGACAGTCAGGCAGCAGAGGGACAAACCGCTTCCAAGAACATTTGAAATGCCAAGTGGGTTCCTTTCAAGTATGTCATATTGTATTTTCCTAATTTTTGGGAATGACGAAGTACAACAGAGAGGGTCTGACCCTTACCCTTCAAAACAACAAAACTTAAACTTGACTTAACCCAAGGGGAACACGTTGAGATCCAAAATAACTCTCACAGATGATACGTGTTTGTTTCAATTACAATTCGATAAATTGAAAAAGGTAGGATTGTTAAGAGTTTATTCGCATTGCAATGCATTCCATGCATCAACTTATGTTTCTTGCTTGGTATTATTATTCAATTTTTTCCATATTAGCCTAGCGAGCATGTTTCCAATCGTTGTGCTATTTAGCTCGAGCAGCGAAGCCCCAGGGCTCCCCTCAGGTGGTCCCCTCAACCGGACCAACGACAGCCGGCCAGACGAGAACCTCTGGGCTGACCTCTGCTTGAGCGCGGACCCCTGACTGCTGTCAAGGCTGCTGTCCAGCTCCTCGCCGTCCTCCGACGCAGACGGCGTCTTCTCTTCGAAGCTCTCGTCCAGAGAGACGCTCCCCGCCTCCTCCTCTTCCTCCTCTTCCTCCTCATCTTCCTCCTCTAGACTCCCTCCACTGTAGTTGATCTCCTCCTCCTCCACCCTGCCACTGCCATCACTTCCTCGATCAACGCCTTCCTCGTTCAATGTCTCCTCCTCCTCCTCCTCCTCCTCCTCCTCCTCCACCTCCTCCTGCTGCTGCTCTTCCTCCTCCTCCTCATGGTCACTCTCAGGGTGACTGAGGGTGATGCTGGTCTGCCGGCTCAGCCCGGCGGCGGCGGCGGCGGTTGCCGTGGTTACTGCGGCGGTGACAGTGGCGTCACCGAGGTCAGACTCCAGGCTGGTGGAGCGGCTCTTCTTCAGGATGCCCCGGATGCCGCGGGGCCCAGAGTCCTGGCGCTGGAGGGAGGAGGAAGAGGAGGAGGAGATGGAGGAGGAGGAGGAGGAAGAGGAGGAGGAGGTGTCTTTATGGAGGACGTCGGTTTGGTCGGAGATGTGACTGTCAGCCTGCATGGAGGAGAAAAGGAGTAAAGGAATAGGTTAAGGAATGGCTAAGGGATAACGTAAACCGTCAGTTACACACACACACGCAAGCACGCACACAAAACCCTTCACAACACTGCTTCAGGCTAACAGAGGCGGCCCCCTGCGATCTACTTCGGAGCTATTTTTAAAAGAGAGAAATGAATGGGCCTAAATGTGATGCAGTATACAGCAAATATTTCAAGAATGCCAAGACTGAAAACATCTTATTTGGTATGCAGTCACATATAGAAGAAAACTACTCGTAAACGGAAAATGTAAACGGAAAAATAGAAGGAATGCCAATTGGCAAACTAAAATAAGGTCGGTGGCTCCATGACATCAGCGCCCCACTCTACATATTGGGTTGTGGAAAAAACAAAACAGAAAATCTCCTCTTTCTTCTCCTGCCGCAGAGAAGTGGAAGGTCACGCGGGTTGGTCTTGTTGTGCTGACTCTTATTGTGTATTCTGCACACGGTGGTATTATGTTCATGAGAGGAAATGTGTCTGATGAGACTAAGAATGGAAATTATAAGCTGATGTTAAATATGAAATTACATTTAAACTCAATGATTAAATATTTTAAATGATAAACATATCAAATGTGTTCAATATTGGCATTTCATCTTAGTACTATTTGTAAGAATAAATGAATTTATAAATGGACAAATATTTTATTTATTTTTAATCTGGTAAAATGTCTCACAGCAATATGTCTCACAGCAATATGTTTGAGAAAAACCTTTTCTGACACGACTCCTCTAACCCAGTTAGGCCGTGAATACCAAACACTTGCCTTCTCTTCATCGGCAGTGGCCATGTTTCTTGGCTCATCACTCCCCTTTGCTTCTGCCTTGCTCTCCGGCTGGTCCTGGCTCTCCTTCCTCCGACCAGACCTGGGAACAGCGAGTCAGACCCGGAGGGACGGGAGAGGGGAGGGCATACATGGTCAGACGTATATGAACAGAATCAGGGGTACTTTTATTGCAGCTTATTGTACAAGCACACAAGAGTAGCATTAGGCTTGGATCCTCAACAGGAACATAGCAGCAACTAGACAAGATAAAGTAAATAAAGATAAGTAAAAATAAAAATATGTTAAAATAAGTAGCAGCATCAGTAGATCACAATAATAAATAATAATAAAATAAAGTAAATAATAATAAGAGAAACTAAAATGGTGGTAATAAATAATAAGTAATGAGGTATAGTAAAGTGTAGTGTAAAGCGTTTAAGTGAAAAAAAAGGAGTTAAGTAGTCTGTTGTTGTAGTGTCTTGTTGAAGGGTCTTGATTTAGTTTCAAGGTATATGAAACCAAATTCAATACGTGGAAAACGATTTGAGATCGTTCACTAATTTAGGAGACATCAGAAGGTTCCTCTTGTAGGGGCATCCATCAGCAGGTACAGGTGTAAAGGCATCTCGCTAAAGGACGTCTACAGCTAGACTTTGGGCATGGATGAGTGAACCCAGAACCTTCAAGCTGGGAGTACCAAGTCTGAGTCGCTACACTATTCTGTTGTTTCAAGTCAACGCCAAAGTTTCAGTTATCACTTTGCACAATATTGTGTACACTTACCTTCCCTTGAATGGTGCAATTCAATAAAGGTCCAATCCACAATATGGAAGCAATAAACATGCTTTATATAACGGTAGGATTTCATATCTTAGGTTTCATAGTGTACTATATGGTAGATAAACACCTACATGTGTATGAAGGTGTTTCTTTGGTATCGTATTGTCAACACTTGACTCACATTGTCCGTCAATGTGAAGGTGTGTTTGTGTGTGCAAATGTGTACACTGACCTACATGTCCATGTGCACTTGACTGTGAGTCAATGAGTTTCCATGCCGATATGCGTGGTATTAGGTACCACTGGTCTTTCTGGAGTGTCATTGAACAGGCTTCACTTTAAACCAGCTCCGATTTAGCAAACATTCAAAAGTTGTTGTGTGCATCAAAAATAGGATTGCTTCCATTGCTCTGCTTGTGAAAACACACACAGAATCTGAACCACGGCTGTGCTTTCTTTTAAGACTACATTTTTACGGTGCCAATGTTATGGTTTCTCATAACGTTATGCAACATGTCAAGTACTTTAACTCGTAGGGTAACCGTAACATGCCATGTACTAGTGTGAGGCCCTGACCTGGTAGAGGCTGTACTCTGCTCCAATTCGATTGGCTGCAGATGCACCTGGTCGTTGGCACGGTGACCATCGCTCTCATCCTCCATCTTCTCCGTTGAAGAAGAGACGAGAGACAAGGAAAAGAGCAATGGGGAAGGTAATTTACACAATTGTTTTGAAAAAACAAGTCATTAATGCAAAGAGATAGAAATGCTTTCTCGAACTTAGAGAGCAGAGCTTGTGTTTTTAAATCCCCTCCATAATGTTCCCAGTAAGTCCCTAAGGGACCAGTAGAGGAAGATCAGCACAGGCCCCGAGAGGGATTCATCACGGTAAAAAGAGGTACCCTCTGTTCCTGTCATGCTTGTAAAAGCGTACCCCCTTAAAAAAAAAGGTATAAAGGTCAGTTGGTCCTTAGAGACTCTGCCCTTTTGTTACTCAGAATGCCATATACCCCGCCAAACCCCTTATGTAACCCCGAGTTATAAACACGTGTAGGGAAGGTGTTTTTTACTTTATATTTAAAACAGAGCTGATGCAACCTTTGACTCTGGGACGATTCAACCCTAGTGAATACCAGGATTGAATTAGACTCATCCATTTTCCTTTATTTGCTTTAATAAGCACCATTTACCAAGGCATCCAAGGACAAAATATCCTGGTGGAATATCCTGTTGCCCTTGGAGCACCCTTTATCTTCATGGAGAAGCGTAAACACAAAAGCATTCCCCATTTCTGAGTCATAATAAAACAGCTAGCACCATAGAACACGGCCCAAATCAAACTCTGTATTGTCACTACATTATTATCATAAAAATGATTCACATTAATAATTGACCAAGCATACTGAAAAACATCGGAATAATCCCAACCCAACGTCAACAGCCTAGAAGGCTGATAGTACCCAGACAACCACAAGCCAATAAAAAGCATTCTTACTCTTATCTATCATTACTTTACGTTCATACAAGGCATTCAGTTTCACATCACGACGAGCACTGGGAATGGGGAAAAATAGATTGATACATAGAGCATTTCAAATAATTCTTTAAGCCAGAAACCGTATAATCCTGGTGGAAGCCGTTGAGTGGAGCAGCCAAACAGATGGGGCTACGCTGGTACCTTGCAGTACAGAACTTGATGGAATGCACCAGGATGGAGAGAGCCGAACCCAAGCCTGCTGTATCATGTTATTACTTTTCTGTGTACAGCAGATGTCACGTCCATTGTTTTGTTAACTGGTGGTGTTAGCATGTCCTCTGCACGATGTGCCACGTCATCTCAAAGCCAACTTGTAGCGTGAGAATGTTGATATGTTAATTTATATGCTCCTGACAGAGGGAATATACTTCGGGACTGAATCTGGAGCGATTGGTCTCGGTTGAGACGTTCATGGTGATGATTCAGCATTAAATAAGTATTGCTCGTGTTTTAAGCAGCTTTCTTATTGTCCTGTTGTATTATTTATATGTATTGAAATGTTCTTCTGGTTGTTTGACCGACCAGTTTATATCTATTGTACATTTGTGTTTCTGTTTTTGTGTGTATGTTGTAATCAGGCCGTCATTGAAAAAGAAAGCCTGCTCTCAATGGCCTACCTTCAATAAATAAAGGTTCAATAAAAAACAAGATATGTTCATCTTTCTGAAATGGAATATTGTTTATGTCATGTATATTTCTTGTGAACCGTTTAACTTTACCGAGGAATTTGTATATATTTAAATCCTAGACGTGATTCTTCTTCATTTGCACTTATATTTTTTGGTTGTAGGTTCAGTTGTTGTATTTGATGTTCAGCAGTTCACTCCCTCAGAGATAGCCGTAACATATAACATATAAAGATGATTGCATAGTCAATAATACTCAACTGAAGTCAACTTTTCCACATTTAATGTACCGTGAGACCTGCACCGATAGGGTCAGGGACGGAAATCCCAGCTGAATCCACTCACTAATGAACAAAGTTCCTGAGAGTTTTTCTGCAGTCTTTTTTTGTTTCAGATTTGAGTAGGAGTGGTGAAGCTGGACAGAACCCTGGCTGTGAGGAATCGGACCGCAGAGACCCCCGAGGAAAACCAGAAAACACTTCAGCCCTCCAGCAGAGAGGAGGGAAATCAACAGAGCGTGAAAAGGAAAAAAGTGGTTGGCCAGAGTTGAGAAATGTTAGAAAACCTGTTAACAGAAACAATAGTTTGTGTCTCAACAAGTAGAAGATTAATACTAGCAGGGTTCAGGGCTTGATTTCCCTGCTGGGAGACAACCACAGAATATATGCAATCACGCTATTATAAAACAGTAAATGAGTTCACTAAATGCATATTAATTATATGTAGTTACGTTATAAAAGTCTAAATCAAAATATCCGATTTGGACATCCATTTGCTTCATTCCAGATGCTGTTTGCTAATTAAAAACCAAAGTCAGTGCTGATGGAAAACCAAGGCCTTTTGTGGTGGGGTTGGAGTCCGGCCTGACCACATGACTGAGAAGCCTGCCCCAGTGACTTCACTCGGAGCAAGACCCAACCGCTGTGGGTTGAAGACACTGGGACATTGGTTCCATACGTCAGGATATTCTTGAGCCCCAAACTACTTCCACTGCTCTGCATCTGCTTGCCCACACATTTGAACCCCATCGTCAACATCTTTACAGCACCTGTATAAATGTGTCAATATGTAGTTTACCCTAGGCTGCAAATAACAAGTCTGTTTTTATATAAAGGGATATTTAGCCTTGAAAAATGTGTGAATAAATGTTGTACAGAATCCAACAACCAAATTTTCAAAAATGATACTGTAAGAAGCGGTTCCAGTAAAGCCGGGAGAGACCGGTACGATGGTTGAATCCCCCAGAACGACATGTTCCTTTAAAAGACAGGAATCTCCCGCAGCCCAAAGTGGGGTTAGGACCCTTGGGTGAGGGAACACCACAACAAGGGTTTTTTTCTCTCCCAAAGAGACACGCCTTAATGAAAGGTGAATTATCTCCTCCCTGCTGTTTCTGATCATAATGTTCAAGGCAGATGTCATCACTAGACTTATGCAACAGAGAACAGGTGTGATAGAGAGAGAGGTGGTCAACCACCTCTCTCTCTCTATCACACCTGTTCTCTCTCATGACCACCTCTCTCTATCACACCTGTTCTCTCTCAGGACCACCTCTCTCTCTATCACACCTGTTCTCTCTCATGACCACCTCTCTCTCTCTATCACACCTGTTCTCCCTCATGACCACCTCTCTCTATCACACCTGTTCTCTCTCATGACTACCTCTCTCTCTATCACACCTGTTCTCTCTCATGACCACCTCTCTCTCTATCACACCTGTTCTCCCTCATGACCACCTCTCTCTATCACACCTGTTCTATCTCATGACCACCTCTCTCTCTATCACACCTGTTCTCTCTCATGACCACCTCTCTCTATCACACCTGTTCTCTCTCAGGACCACCTCTCTCTCTCTATCAAAACTGTTCTCTGTTATGACTCATAACAGAGAACATCTACGTATTGACCAGTTTTGAAAGCGCTGCATTGTGTGACGGAAAATTTCTTATGTTGCAACCTTTTAGTCATATAGGCTTTGTTTTCCATTCTGTGTATTGTCTTGCCATCCTGCTTCTCCTCAGTGCCATCTATGCATTGACCTTTGTGCTTGATTCAGCCACCTCACCGCTGGAATGAGTGATGATTTCCTACCTTCTTCAGTGGCATCTAAATGTAAACCCTTTTCCTATGGGTAACCTGCCTGCCTTTCTCAGAATCAATCGTGATGTTAAGCATCGTACTTGGGTAAAACGGTCACAAGGGATAGGACATCCTCTTGGGCCCTCTTCTGTTCAATGAGAACACAGGCAACTCTGTGTCTTGGGTAAACATTACCTGATTTGATTATTAACATCTGTAATATGGGGAGGATCGGAAACTGTATAAATAGCTCTGTCAAACTGTCTCCTGGACTCACTCTGAGTCTAATGTATGCATGCATTAAACCTAGGTTACATTTGTTATATAAGTGTTGTGTGCTTTTTGCATTTAGAAACCTCATCTTTCCTAGACGCAATATCTGTTAAAGGCAAATGCCATGACAGTTGTCTCTGTCGTAGAGACAGCACAGCAACACCTCTACCCAAGTCCCGCCCTGGACCCGAGGAGCAGTCTTATCGCATTTACATCAGAATGAAACCGCCAATGTGTGTAGGGTCCGGGAGGGTAAATTGGGGTGCTAGCTCAAGCCGGGGATTTACCTCAGGCAGGGTAAACGCGCGGACCATGTCGGGAAAATGGCGTGCATGAGACGGGCCTATTTCGCAGTGTAAAAACGTGTACAGAGAGAAGTGGGAGCCTTAATAGAAATTACAAGGAAGTGTAAAAGAGACCATTTACTGAGAGGGGAAGTGAACTCCCTATTCCAGCTAAATTGGAACAAACATTTTGTGCTGAGTTCTTGGGATGGGGGCGTGTTATCCCCATAATAACGACCCACACCAATCTTGTAGTGTTTTAGTACGTTGTTGTGTATGTGCATCATAATGAGCGATGTTGTACATGAAATGAGTCACTCTCCGTGGCTTTATAATATAAACATCAGTGAAGCTTAACCCTCTCAGCCAAGTGAATTTCACGCCACTTTTCCCTAAATAGCGGTTTCGTTATAGTAACAGCAACAAAATGGCAACGATTACTATTTTGACGCTAATATAAAACATAAGCATGTTTAAAACAAAAACGTTTGCAGGTTCACCGGCCCTCTAACATATGGTGGTGGGAGGACTGAAGGAAAAAGCAAAAGCCAACAAGCAAGAAATAGATAACCGAATAAAGACAGCAGGGGGGTGAGAGAGAGCGAGAGAGAGCAGAGGGTGATGAGGTGTAAATCCCGCTGGGGGAGGGCTGGGTTCCAGGGGGTTTGAAGTGGGAGGGGGGCGGTTTGCTGCCCTCAGATTCACTATGGTCAGGTCTTGGCGGCGTGCCAGCAGCTCTGAGCAGACCCAGTTAGCAGTTCTACAAACGGCAGTGCACATCTGGCAAAACCCAACCATTGCCCCGGAAACCACTGCAGGCATGGGAACGTCACCCATAGTCACCCATAGTCCCAGACGAGTGTGTCCGGGCCTCCTTCTAATAGTCCAGGTTACGCAGGCACGCACACGCACACACACACACACACACACACACACACACACACACACACACACACACACTTTACAGGTGTTTTGTTTGCATCATCATCTTTGATATGGGGCTAACAGACATGCTGCTGTTTCTCCAAATTATTCCAGATTATAATGTGTGCTGTGAGTTTTTGTAAACCTCCACATCTGCTCGAGTATGGTTTGCGTTTAGAAAGACCTTCTTTTTTTTTCCTTGTCCTCCCTTTCGCGTGGGAAAATCCCAGAACGGCCCATTCTCAGCCGGGAGACTTTGGCCGGTGGGTCTGACCAGGTGCGGCCTGGCTTTGTGGCTCGGTCGAACGTCTCTGGGAGTCCTGATAATGGAATAATCTGCAGCTGAGAGATGAACCCAGACGGATGAAGGGAAGGAAACTGAAAAGGAGGGAGGACGAGACTGCGTCTCCCGCCAGGTCTCCTCCGGGCGAGTTGTGAATTCAATCCAGGCAGTGTTTAGTCACACCTGGAGCTTTTATGGAACCTCGTATTTTACCTCATCATGTTTTATGCAAGGGATAATGCCAGACGAGGTGTCCATCATCAGGAATTAATGGACAACGCAAAGTCCATGAATTCCTGATAATGGACACCTCGAAGGGCATTATCCCGCTTATACCATGGTCACGTGCCAAAGAAAATAAATGAAGACCATTCATTTATATTATCATGTGTTTTACAATCCAAATAAAAAGTTTTATACAAGCCATACCTTAGTTTCACTTCTAACGCCTTAGGGTTTGACTAATACCTGGAACAATCATTACCCTCCTGTAAGGTTCTTATGCAACGGAAACGTTGTTCTGTCCTCCAGTAAATACGACGGACCTTAGCTACGACTTGGCAATGGGAGGTATTCGAGTCCACTCAGCTATGCGCCAGAGAGCTAACATTATGGGTTGTACATATTTATAATTTGAAATTCGTCCCAGCCTTTATACCACAGATACTCTAGGGTCTGTAGCATATAACCGCGTTGTCTGATTACAGTTTAATGCATTTTTCACAATTTACCAGCTCTCGTTTTAAAGGCTGAACAGACAATTTGACTGGAGCTACTTAGCAGGTGTCCGTATATAGGGGGTTAATGCACACCCTGCAACCGATCAGAATCGAGCATTCCCCCAGACCGGGTATAAGCCCATTTATTCACCATGTCCCGCGGTCATTCTGCAGGTGCGTGTACAACTTATGGTGACTTCGGTCACATGTCATCACAGCACCGGTAGGGGTCAGGCCATCTTGCTCAGGGATGCCTTCAGCCCTCGGAGTCATCCCTCTACCGAACCACGACACTATCCAGCCCTTATGCATGTATATTGTTTCATTGCAGCATGAAAGAAAAATGAACAAATACCAAGAGTCAGTAGTAAAGACCATAAACAATTTGTTGAGTTTTAGTTGTTCAAAACACAAAAAAGTGCATGTGTGCATCCGTGCCTGCGACGTGCACAAAGTAAACAAGAATGCAAAGTATCCCATGGAGGTAGACGTAAACCGAACCTTATCAGTTGACTTTTTGGACGTCATCTTGGCCGGATCAGCGGGCTTCTTGTCAACTAGAGAACAGAGACACACAAAGAGAGACACACACTTTGATTATTACAAGCTCACACGGTCAGCACTGTACAGAGGTACAGTGACAGAGGTTGGACAAAATAATACGGACGGTTAATAAGTGGCTTGTGTTTTGCACTGCCCTATATATTCCAATGGAGGAACAAGGCTAGCTATTGGTACCCTAGCTAAACCCCTATATATTCCATACAATTATATCAAGTTTATTTTACCCTAAAGAAGCAAATGGTTAGTTGGCTTCCATGCAGAGGAATGCTGGGAAATGTAGTCATTCTCGCTCCTCTCTTTCTCTTTCCCTCCCTCTCTCCCTCCCAATGGATATAATCCAGCAAATAAAATACTATACTATTATTGTCATAGAGGGACGAAGTATTACGAAGATATTCCACTCCCGAAGTCTCAAAATATGGTTTTCCTTCCCAAATGTTGCTCTGGGTAACTATGTGGCGTGTGCCACCAAGTCACAAACATATAATCATCACAGTCAATTTCACAGTGGGCTCTGTCTTCTGGAACATTCCCTCTGTGAAGTGTTTGGACAGGAGAGCAAACTGATGAGGTCATCGTGGTCGATGACATCGTCTAATACGGGGGGGGGTGGGGGCATACCCCCAACCACTATATGCAGCAGAAAACACCGGAGGCGTCCACACACAAACACACACACACACACACACACACACACACACACACACACACACACACACACACACACACACACACACACACACACACACACACACACACACACACACACACACACAGTGAGTGCGAGTGTGAGTGTACAGACAAATACTGGCGCTAGTAATGGGAGTATAGTATACACCAGCTGTTCTGATGACAGACACGCCGTCATTCATGATAGAGGTGACTGTTTCACAGAGGTTACAAGTACAAAGACACCACAGACAATGTGTTGCAGTAGAAAGACTACATCACCATATTACATTCATTACACATGCATATGACATATATAGGATATGGATCATTTTTTCTATTAATCGATCCATCATGTGGTCTATAAAAATGTCCAAAGTGTTGTGGCAGTTACCGGACATATTGCAGCCTTTTTTTAAACACAGGATGGTTACTTAGCGAAGAAGCCCGCATTGTATTTCCTTCCCTAGAGTTTCTCCACAGCACTGAGCTGATGTAGAAACTCAAGTAGCTCAGAGTTCTCTGGGAGAGAACCACAGGCTGTAGGGGTTGGATGGAGACACATGGTTAACATCATCACTTCTCCCTCTACGGCCTTTATGTGCCCAGTTGAGACGATATATCATATTTAATACCCAACGCTTTCAAAAAATCATCAGCTTTTTCATATTTTTTTGCTTCAAAACGGGAAAGCAACGTTAAATCCCCGCGGCAACAGAGACGAAAAACAACCCGGAAAATATGAAAATCTGGGTGCCTTTCCATTTTTCCCTGCTCTATTTTCCTCGTACGCTGTAAATCTACTTTTATTGTTCCAGCGTGACAACTCACGATAAAAATCAACAATCTGAGAGGTAAAGAAAAGCCACATTTTCTAAACAGGGAAGACATCATTTTCCAGCCTCAACAACGTG
Source organism: Pollachius pollachius (assembly GCF_949987615.1). Taxonomy (NCBI): domain Eukaryota; kingdom Metazoa; phylum Chordata; class Actinopteri; order Gadiformes; family Gadidae; genus Pollachius; species Pollachius pollachius. Next base: position 18,902,413 of record NC_136952.1, on the reverse strand, counting down.
GGGGCCCTTTGTGAGCGTTGGCGAGGTTCAGTTTGTGATGGTGATGTAACGTGACTCATGGCCCGGCACCGAGGCGGAGCGGGCCTCGGAGCGTACGCCACTCGGGCTTGAGTTGAGTCCAAGTCCCTTTCTCCGTCTCTCCGCGCTCTGAGCTGGAGGACGGATTTAAGAGGCGAGGAAGAAGAAAAAAGTGAAACCTCAAATTCTAAAATTGACTCACTCTGCGCCGTCTGCCAAGCGGCCGTGTCACCCGTCTGACGGAGCAGGAGCTCCTGGTTGGGATTCCATCCCCGGCCCTACATAGGCCTTATACATGAGTCAGCGGGCTAATGGGATTCAACCTCCAATGGTGAGGCGCTGGAGCAAACTAGGGTCAAAAGACGTCCACAATCAATTGACTAAAAGTCATTCAACGTGAGTGAAAGTGAAGTGCATGAATATAATATACATGGCTAACTCCTTTTTTAATTTTGTGCTTTCCCCCCCCCCATTTTCCTACGAAAGTATCCTGCAAACTAATGATCAAAATGTAGAAAAACGTCAGTTTTACACTTCGGCTGTACATTCGGTCCTCCAGTGAGCTATAGAATGTGTCTACCGTGTTTGTTCACCTCAGTGGGTTGAAGCCGTTATAAATCTAGGACTGGCTCACAGGGCAGGCTTGTAAATCTCAGATCATCTGGGATTGGTCACCTTCAACTGCTTATATCATCAGAACTAAACTGGCATAGCACACATTACCTCTGAAACCACCAGGGCAATACAAATGCATGGATAACATTTCCAGACACACTTAAAGCACAAGGGAAGCCAAAATAGTTTCTGTGTCTTAAATGTGTAATATGTATCTTATGATCGTCAACATAGTAATCTATGCCATGTTATCACTGTTACTGATATATCACATCATAAGACGTCATTTAGAGAAAAGACCAGTGAAATCCTATGCATTTGCTTTGCATTTGTCTGTATGAGGGATACGTTCTTCTGACCCTTATTGTATAACTCCACGGTGTGCGTTTGATTGATATATCTTCATAAAGCAATTTTTTGTTGTAATTGAGGCAACCAGAAGAGTGGGTCTTATTATTCTTTAACCCTAAAGATTTTCAACAAATCCCCACGATCTGCAGACCAAAAACTGGATTGACATCTATAATGTCATAATTGATATACAGCACAACATACCAGAAGATTGCAGAAAGACCGAGACATGATGCCTACAGGTACACAAGTAGACTGGCATGAATACTGACTCTTAGAAAACACAAACCTAGGCAATGAAGAGAGACGCCGAGGAAATGCGCATTCAGTAAACCAGGTAAAATGATCTGTTCATATCTGTTTCATAGATGAATTTCGAAATAGACGGAGTCCAAACACTGCGTACTACCAGGTTCCAGTTATGGACCAAAGCAGCCAGGCTATAAACACCCACGCACACAAAACAAACAGTCAGTTGAGTTCCTCCGAGGGAAAAATGCCACATACACACATCAACACCACTCAGCACATGGGGAGTTTTACTCAGGCAAGACGTTCAGTTGGAATCACAATCAAAATGAAGCACATTCACTAGGAATCACATTCATATTGGTGAACAATCATTTTGAACGACTTACATTAAATCACAGCTATTGCTACTTGACAACCGACAAGCCAGGGTAATGACAGGGTCTTAGCAGCAGTGCCAGAACGAAGGACTTCACAGCTCTGTACAAATTGGTAGCACAACAAGGGATTGAACTATATCAAATTATAACCCCTTCGAAAAATGTGTTTCGCTCACCTTTTGGTTCCTCTGATTCGCCCGCATTTAGAAGTCTGGAATGAGAGAAAAAGAAAGGGAAAGATATAATCGAACTCCCACGGAACAAGAGGGCTGATTATACAGTTGGCTGACACAGAATCATAAAAACATAAAATCACCTTCCAATTTATGCTTGTGTCGTACGTCATACAACAATTATATACAGAGTCAGAGACAGACAGATAAGATCACAAAATGCCCTGTTATCAAAACCCTCGCCAGTCTGGCTGGCCCGTGTCTTTTGGGAAATAGCCTACATCTTCCTTTCTCCATGTAAACACGCAAGCTGCCATGTCTAGCCGCACACCCACTCAGAGATGGATATCCGGAAACATCCATTCACGTCTATTCTAGTCACAATGGTCCTTTTGTTACCAGCATCGACCGATGTTGGCAGCGGCACTCACTTACAATGCTGCCTCCAGGCCGACGATGAACATGGCGTCGTTCATCTCCCTGGAGCAGGCGTTAAATATGGATGGACAGCCAGCTGCCAGAGGAGGCGAGGCAGCCGTGATGCATTGAAGCGGGGGTGGAGGAGGTACAATGCAGGGCCATGATGGACAGAGGGGGGTCAGGTCAAAGGTCACGGAAGGGGGAAACTGATTGGTTTGAGGGCGCCACATGCTCGCGATCCGCACGCTGGAGCTTATGTGTTCTGATATCTAGGTCTCCGTGTCATCAAGCCACCCCACCCCAGCCTCGTCTTTCAAATTCCAGGGTTGAACATGATGAATGCCATACATCGATAAGTGTCCCATCTCATTTTAGCAGAAAACACATTTACCATTTCTTTTGGTTAAGGACCCTCTGTGGTTACCATCTTATCCAGGTCAAATGGACTGCGTTTAAACCGCGCTTTCCTAACCAGTGGCCAGTCAAAGCGATTTCAATATTGCCAAACATTCACCCATTCATGCACTCATTAACACAGACGGCGGTGTCAACCATGCAAGGCGACAGCCAGCTCGTCAGGAGCAGTCAGGGTGGTGTGTCTCGCTCAGAGACAACACGACACTCGGCTAGGAGGAGCCGGGGATCGAACCAGCAACCTTCCGGTAACCAGCCAACCCGCTCTACCACCTGAACCCAATGCCGCCCTACATATTTAAACTACTAACCAAATGATAGGGTAAGGGCTGGCCGGACAATATTATCCATATCGTTTTTGAATGCTATTGTGTCGCCATGAAATGAACCTACCGGTCTAATGGTGAAACCAAGCTTCATAGTCTCAATTAATTCCAATAAGACATGCGTCTAACATGATCAAAATACGACAAATGAACTAGACTGTATCAAATAATATTTATAGACGTAAAATTCCCCATGATTTCCGTGATATTTCAATATGGCCCAGCCATGAATAAAGTGTGTACGACCAGGCAGTGTGTTGTACCCGGGCCCCGATTTCTCTACCACTACAGAGTGAGTTCTCTACATGCGCGGGCCGGACAACCACCCCCCTCGGAGACGGTCCCAGGCAACCAGAGGGTCCCTAGCAACCGGAGGCTCCGGCGTCGCTTGGTCGACCCCATGGAGGGCCTACGCACACGGCATTCGTGCTGCTAAAGCTAGCCATGGGGGTGACTCTCCCACACCCACACACACACACACACACACACACACACACACACCAACTGAATGTAAAGATAGCACAAGGTGGAAGTCAGAGAGGAAGAACAGCGAAACAAGAACAAGGAGACTTAACACTTAAAACACACAGAAAAGCCCCCGTTGCTCTCACACTGTCCCGATCTAGTCACACATCATAAGGGTTGGGGATGTCTTGCATTTCATTCCACTCTTGGCCCATCATGGATATTAACCTTGGAGAGCAACACGCAGCAGAAATATGCAGGGACGAGGGCCAGAATGAGGAGTATCGCAAACAAAAACAAAACCACCAGCACTAACATCACTAATACCAATTCAGTCTGGCAAGAATGAGTCACAGCGAATGAACCTGTGACTCATTCGCTGTGACAACAAACTCCAATTCTGTGCGATGACTTTTATGAAACCCTTAACTCTTCCCACATGTCCTCTGCTGGGCTCTAGGCTGACTGAAGGCGGGCATTACAGCTCTGGAAGGATCTCATTCATCTGTCCCTCAACCCATCCAGCCGTCTAGGTTGATTCACCCTCCAAGTCCATCCACCCACGCACCCTTCCAGACGTGCGTTCATATGATCCACCCATCCATCCATTCATCTAATCTTCCTTTTAACCATCAAACCATGCATCCACACTTCTACTTTGCAAAACTTTACGATTGACAAATGCAATGATACGCTTTTAATGTCCCTGTGTTTAGCGGTTTGGTTGGATAAGTAATTTCAATCTGCACTAATGAAAGATAGAAGAAAAGAGAAACAACCAAATGGACTCATCCATAACCATTCATGAAAGAAGACTCGTAATGTCCTGACCCAAGAAGAGCATTAAGCTCTGGATGGATGGGGGGGGCAGGATGACTCTCCATGCCAGATAAGACCAGCCGACATGACTTGTCATTATAATCTGGAGCAGGAAGACACGCACGCATGACGCGTGCTTATGAGAGCTATGAGAGTAAGGACCTTAACGGCTGATTTGCCTGTTCGTCTCCCATATTAATTATCATAGCGACACAACAATAGATTTTGAAGAATGCCTTTGTTTTGTTTTTTCAAAGATTTAACCATTGACATGTGTGTCTTGTCGACTTGTGTATCTGTGTGCAGGGAGAGTCATGTGGAAGAATATAATATTTGTTACATTTTATTTAGTATAAATGATTGTAAAAGTTCAGTTCAAATACTAATAAAATAAAATAAAAGCTTTATTTGGAAAATGTTTATTTTGTTATGTTTTGTTTGCAGCTTTGAGCCTTCATATGTAAACCCTGGTTTTGTTTATCTCCATGTTACTTTTAACCATAAACATCAACCTTTCACCACACATGCTCATTCAATCTGTGGTAGGCCTGGGGCACCTCATTGTGTGGTCCACACATTGTTCTTTAACCAAAGGCCTGTCCTTACAGAGACTGACTTTAACACGCAGGTCCTCATTTGCTCTGACAAGATGAGTAGCATGAAGCAAATACAATAACATGTCACAACAGCCCGCCTCCGATGCCTAATAAAGTGTGTGTGTGTGTGTGTGTGTGTGTGTGTGTGTGTGTGTGTGTGTGTGTGTGTGTGTGTGTGTGTGTGTGTGTGGTGTGTGTGTGTGTGTATATAGAGAGGGCGGAAAGGGGTTCACTGTGCATGTAGCTAGTGTCAATATAGCCATTAAACAACAAAGTGGAAAAATTGTGCAATTATGCTGCAAGCAAATTTACACGCACAAACACAAGTTGCCAAGCTTTCATTTGCAAACAAAGTGAGGACGTTACGCAATGCCTTCAGGTAACAGCCTTTGTAATTTGACTCTGTTTGCTTCCTCCACACACACACTATTTGTTATGGTTATTAGAATCAAATAAGCTCAACATGACTACATCACATTGTGGTTCATTGAGCACAGAGCAGGAACATTTTGCTCTCTCTCTCTCTCTCTCTCTCTCTCTCTCTCTCTCAAAAAACAGTAAAAGGACATTTTTAGATGCGAAGATGCAAAATGATGGTTTGGGCTTCCACCAGTGTGTAGAGTCCAGGGTGTTCAAGCTGCCCAACATGGAGGACCTGCTTCCCAACAGAAAATATTCAGTCCTCCTCTCCTCCAAATTCCATTATGGAACCGTTACACCTGGGTCTGACGCCTCTAAATATGGCCTCACTAGACAATATTTGTCCCTTATATCCAACTCCAGGTTTTGGAAGAAGTATGTTGTCTTTGGTGACCACTAGATTCCTGTTGGGGAGGGGTATAGGCCAAAATGAAGATGGATATATATATACAAGTAGAAATGCACCCACCTGCTATGAGATGAAACCCTGATGCTCTTGGTAGTCTCCGATTGACAGCTTGAATGCCCTTCGGGTTTCCCCTCAGTGCTGCCCCCTGTGTCCTCGGAGGACCCACTGCTTCCCTGATCCACCGGCTCCGTCGCTTTTCCGCGGTGGGCGCTCCTGCTGTAGCTCGGCTCCGATTCGCTGATCTCCAGCTTCTCCGCGTCCTTGCCCATCGAGAAGTGCATCTCTGACGGGTCGGGAGCCTTCCGTTCGCGGCGGGTGTATTTGGGCGTGCAGTCCTCCATGTTGCCATAGCGTTCGGCAAGCGCCTTCCTCCGCTCCGCTTTGTAGCGGGCGATCCGGTCGGCTTTGGTCTCTAGGGTGGAGCTCTGCAGGGTATCCACACCCTCCATCTTTAAAGAAAGATGTAACCCTCGAGAGGTCAGAGGTCAACTTTCCCCTTCGCTGAATCAAATGCACAAGAACAACAAAGCGGACTTTCTTGCTGTTTGCTTTGAGCGGTCGTCTTCAGTGTAACTCCCGGGCGGCCTCAGAGTCGACAGCAGCCTCACTCAGTCGGCATCATCCCCGTGCTACGGGGAACAGGGAAAAGAAGACAGACAGGATTAGTTATAACGTAACGATGTACTTTCAGAGGCTTTAACCAAACATTCCAACAATGGGAGATTCAACCCTGTTGTCTCCAGAGGTTTGGAGCTCGGGGGAGGTCGATCACAGCAGACTAGATGGAACCTGTATCGCTGGGGAGTTGGCTCTATGCCCGGGCATATAAAAAAAATAACACAGACGTGGCTCACAAACCTCCCCCACCCACCCACTTCCACCCACGACTGAGCCTGATGTCAGCCAACAAACTAGGAGGAGCTGAGCTTTCCCTGGAGCTGGCAGGCTGATCCCCGCAGTGAGACGGGGCTGTAACACTCAATCACAGTCTCCTGGGGTCGGAGACCGGCGGCCTGGAGGGAGAGGCTGCAGCAGCCTTCCCTCACCATACTCTTAAGGATTTCCATTTCCACGTCCCTTTCCCCATAGAGCTTCAAAACCTAAAATAATAATGGTTTTTTTGATTGTTTTTAAGGTGGAAAAGAAACGGAATGCAATAAACATATGGTACATATGCGTTGCGATTCATGGGCTGCAATTGCGAAGCCATAAAAAAATGTGACCACATTTGAGAGTGGCTATAAAGCATATGCATGCATGGTTTGATTCTCTCACTCCGTGCAATGTAAAGTGCATGCATGGGCTTTCCCTGAAATCCATCTCCAAACTCAAACAGAGCTCACGGCGTGTTGGACCCCCGAACTAATGGATGGGGCGGGGGGGGGCATGAAGGTGTACAGGGGCTGTGTGTTTATACAAGCGGAGGGGGGTACATACTGGGTATGGTGGGCCCTTGGAGATTGCTTCCGTGAAGCGTATTAAAAATATATAATAATAATACAGCAGATTTACGATCTCAACATTCAACTGCTCCCAGATGTTAGGGGTGGAGGGGTTGGCAGGGGGGGTGTATAGTGTGGAGACCGCAAATGGGAGGGAGTCAAGGAGGCAGAGAGGAGATGAAAGCAGATTGGAGGGAAGGCAAAGCAGTGGATGACCTCACTCCACCAAAACATGCTTTTCTGGCACCGTGACGCCGTAACAACCCGCTGGGCCATACAACACCAGCCCAGAATCTCGGAGTCCCATAAAAATATGGCTTTGAAATGATAGACAGGAATCCAGTGTATGGTGTGTGTTTGTGCGTTTAGCTCGACAAGACAGAGGCAACCCGATGTTCATTATTGCATATAAGGCAACACAACTCTAGATCAAGTTACAATTTGGCCAGGGACCTATGGATTGAGGCTTTTAGTCACTGACAGTAAATTCATAAAGGAAGACCAAGTTTGGTGCCGAAAGAAACTTTAATCATTCTGTCAATTACAGACACAACACAGACAGCTGTGTGCACAAACATCAAGCCCAACCCTTAATAGGTGAGACTCGCTGGGCTGCTGAAGCCTTGATGAAGCAACCGTCCAAGACGTCAATCACAAACGATATGTGGCGCAACCACACTAGGGACCTTTCCATAAAGGCACCAAAGCCCATAAAAAAAAAGAACAAACATTGTTATCTCCAACGCCAACCCCAAAGAAAGCCTCTCAAAGATTGCGTCATGAAGCCTGAATAGTGCAAAGGATTCCTGGAGATCCAGTATGGCACATGGCCTCGCGTAAAAGATGTACGTATGTATGTACTTAATACGCTTTGTGTTGAGTGTCTGAGAGTTTTAATGCAACACTAAAAAAGGCATTTTGCTTTGGGGGAATTCAGCTATTTCTCTTTCTACTCCTAAACAGGAGGGAACGAGTGAAAACATGTTGGGTTAAAAGGAATCCATGATGCTCGCTGCTGACCTCTCGGCAACGAGTGGCCAGGGAACACCTACCAACTTCCAGTCAGAGCACCATATGTGGAATTGGGATTTTAGTTTTGTTTTTCCATAATGTTTTTATGACTCATCCCCTCTCCGTGACCTTAGAGGGCAGCCCGGTGTTCGAGAGGAAACTAATCGGCTCTCAGCACAACTTAGTCCTCCAAAAGGGGTTTGCTGATGGAGGAACTATACTCACAGACAAAACACGATGGTTCAACAGCTCTCTGCATTATGTGGTGGGGGTCTGATGTTACACCACACCACACCACACCACAGGAATACCAGGGCTTGTGGCATTACACCATCATTCAGAGAAGTTCCTTTCTCATTAAAAAAAACATTTTTTTTCCTTTTTGTACAGAATGAAATGTCTTTGTATGTTGTACGTCCTGGCACTTAAAAATAGTACTTGCATGTAGTTGTGTAGCATCTTATCCTAGCTAGCTTCGTTGTGTACGGGGAATGGGTCAACCTAGCTATTGTTAGTGCTTAGCACTTGTTCTATGAACATCCTTACTGTACCAACAGCGATATATTGATTTTCCTTCTTCTGACAAATGTACTTCTGTAAGTCGCTTGGGATAAAAGCGTCTGCTAAATGCCCTTAATGTAAATGTAACATCATTAAATAATAGATTTGAAAAGAAAAACAGGCAGTAAAATGCCTTGCTGTTGCTCCGAGACATTTGACCAGCTCTCTCACATAAAGGAACAGAAACCATCCGCCCATCAAGGACAAATAAACAAAACGGGTACTTGTTTCCGACTTCTCTTGACCTTGGACTGCCCTTGGAGAGCCATCATCTGCCTCGAAAGGAAGCCCTGTTTCAACAACGGCCAAGTGTGTCACTTCCTGTGTCCACGCCCCCGCCCCGTATCCTCTTTCACAAACCTAATCACGTGATTGTTGTCAATGTTAATCAGGATCGCTCGAAATTTAGCAATAGGAGGTGACGTGCGTGTAGGTTTCTCAGGAAGGGGTTAGAGTTCCTGGATGGTGCTGGGAAGTGTGTGCAGGGTTTCTGCCGGGGGTTCAAAGACCGCGCTTCCTCTGACCGAATGGCCAGCTGTGGAACTCCCTTGCTCTCAGGTTTTCTCCTACTCTGTTTTCTTTCCAAACAAAGACCACCTGATTTTGTTATTATCTCTCTTTTTCCTTCTCTCGAGGGAAAACAATCTCAACAAAGAAGTTTGCAACATGTCTTGTATTACCAAATACTGGAAATCTGTGTACTACAAAATGAGTCACTTATGTCCTTGATTATTCCCCTTTGTGTGGCTGATTTCACACGTGGCTCAACAAAGCAGCGGAGGGGCGGGGCTGATGCTTGAGAACATCCACTGATTCACACAGACCTTTCGGGATCCATTTGTTTCATCGTACAAGTGGATTTTTCCAGAGCACAGCAACATTACTGCGACTCATTTTAATGGGCTCTTAAGAATGCAGTATATATTAGGGCACTATAGGTTACAAGTCAATCACTCAGACGGAAACGTCAGCATTTATTGAAATTACATTGAGGATGCTAGAAATAATAATAAATAAATAAAAGGGATAAAGCCTGCATTGTTCTTCAAGTCACTCTGAGCTCTGCTCCAAGCGGGACCCAGCTTAGACAGGAAGTTGCCCCGCGGGACAAAATGCTGATCTGCAGTCTGTTGGTCGGGATGTTTCTGCAGAACTTGCTCACACATGAGTGTAGAGCAGGAATGCTGGGTTATACTGCCCTAAGTCAAGAGACACTGGATAGAGCTCAGAAAGGTTAGGAGGGTGGGGTGCCAGTCACAGAAACATTTTTACTGGTGTGATTTTAAAAAGAAAGACAGCAGAGAAGAGAGGCTGAACAAAAACCAATAGCCAGAGGCTATTGATCAGTGAAACACATTTCCTTTCAATGAATCAGCCCAGAGACGCCCTTAATTCACTGCCTTGATTGCAGGGGCCGATGCCCTAATGCCACAAAGAATGGCCTAGCCCCAAGAATTGTTAACAATAGTGGTGTGAATAGTCCCTCCTTCACAACAGGACAATAACAATGTCAGGAAAAGGGGTCACGACTCAGCAACTGCGCTTTAAAGAGAATATACCAATTGTTTAAACATCAATTATTTTCTACCAGAGGTTTGTTTATGTTACATGAGTAAATATGCTGCAAGTGTATCAATAGAAAAATATTTTGATAAAGCGGAAAAAAAACATAATTGTGTGTCCTTAAATGTACATACAGTGCTTCATCTCACACGATCAGGAAAAGCAATTAAGAGGGTTACCAGTCTAGTCTTGGACGACAGGTTGGGATAGTAAAAACCAAAGCTGGGAGATCCAAATAAAGCTGGTGCAGTAAAGGTTTGATCAGCCAGTCATGTGCCCACAGAGAGGAGACTGGGGCCAAATCCTGACACACAGACCTCTTCTCAGAGACCTCCCATTTGAATACCCTTCTTGGTATTGAAAGGATTTCAGAATCAGAACAGACAGTGGGTCACCCTTAGCGATTTTAAGGTTTTCTTATCGGAAAATAAATACATCTACTTCCATCTCTTTGGACACAGCCGATTCACGTCAACTGCAGCTATCTGGTCTCTCTTGCAAAAGAGTTTCACAACCTCAGGGAGGCTCACCTGAATAAATACTGGTTGAATAAACAAACCCCATGTTGTCAAGCCAAATGAGGCAGCTGCTGTGCCTCACCCAACATCACAATCAAGCAAAAACACCAAACTCACCTTTACATCTCAACTAAAAAGAACGCCAATTCCTCTTCAGTCGTTAAACTCTGTCAACTACACTACCTTGTTCTTTCTGATGTTTGGAATATCGGCCACCTTTGTGCCAGGTCATGTGCCACTTGGAACGGCAGGCGATAGGCTAGACTTCAGCATGGGTCATCAGCCCGTTTAATCCAATAAACCCTGCCTCGACTTCTTCGTGAGCCAAGCTCACAGCATATCCATCGCTTTGGAAAAACTCCCCATTATAGAAGGTCTGTCTTATCAACCAACCGTGTCAGTTTAACCGCCAAGTCATTTAGCGATGGTTTCTATCAAAAGCCACTTACGTGTTCAGATACATGTCATGAAGGAGGTAGGGGCTAGGGCATCTTGCCCAACGACGCCTAAAGCATTCAAACAATGGCAATAGGATCAAGTACCTCTGGGTGTCAAAGAGCCCGACCACAACACTATCCTTGACCCCATGCTCGTTTCAGAGCTGGTTTAGTGAGTCACTGTCTGGCTGAGGCTGACGGGGCTCTGCTTGGAAGCATGGCCAGAATAAAGGTGTTTTTTTTCAAGGATATTTTCAGAGCATTTCAAGACTCTGCCCTCCGCTGAGGAGGATTGTAGGTTAAAGCTATAACAATTTGGAGTAACCATCCAGAGTAGAAGAAACCAACTCCCACCCCCCCCCCCTTCAGGCCTTCATTAAGCAAAAACACCATCCATCCATGAATACCCAGCACGAGTTACAACAGAGGGGAGACAAGACAGAGCGAGCAAGCAGCAACAAGACAGAGTGGGTGAAGGGGCCTGTGTGTGAGTGTGTGTCCGAAGGTCTCTGGGGGGCCCCAACATAATGAGGCAGGGGAGTCGCGGAGGGGGGGGCCAAGACATGAGCTTCGGTCTAACACACACACACACACACACACTTTACCAGAAGTCCGTACTGACTGTGTCCAGTCATCTATGAGAGGTTAACATAGCACCATCCCTCCGCCCCCAGGCTCACATGAACGTTCTTGAGATGTCGATGTCATGAACATCTCCCACACTGACTTGATGCCGTGCACTAACTTCTCTTGGTTTGTTTGGTTTGAGCTCTGTTGTTGAACTCAGAAGGCACTTTGTTGAAATGCGTCACCTCTTATGATCTCCTTTTCTCTTCCTACCAAATGTGCGGTTACTCTCACTGCAATGCACACCCTCAAGTTGTTTGGATAAACATGGTGGTTCAGCACTCTAGTTTTGTACAGCAATACCAATTTTAATCTTTGAATGTTCTTAGAATCACTTGAAAGGATTTGCAACAATTTAGATTATATTTGAGTGGGTAAAGATGTGACAGAGATGGAACGATTCATTGTTTGTTACTGGAAAGCGTGTTGCTTCGAAAATATAAAAAGGGTCTGCCCAGGACAATCTGTTTGCTCCATTCAGAAGGAGTCATTAAATGTGACGTAGGGGGAAAAACAAACACACACACACACACACACACACACACACACACACACAGGAGTAAAAACGTAGTCAATCAAGTACAATGAAATGGACTTCACAAACACAAAACCACAAACCCCGTTTGGCTCTCTGACTGCTACACGAATCACAGCTGCTGGAGAATGAGAGACCGAGAAGGAAGGGAGTGGTTTTATGTGTTTATCCAGCGAGCAAATCACAGGCATAATGTACATACAGAGAGTACTCTGAACACACAAACACACACACTTTGATTCCCATTAGAGAGCTGTAGTAGTCTAACCACATGCAGGCACGAGACGTTGGAGCCTCCACAACTAGCTTTAGCCAAATCACTTGGTGCTGCTAAAACTATAGCTAGCTCAGCTATGGCTAACATAAACACACTGGGGTCAAATTGAAACGCATGTGTTCAGCAGCACCATATGTGCCGTCTGTTTGAAGGCACTTTTCAATCAATACCAGACGACGGAGAGAGCGTACGATAACAAGCTAGCTCAGTCACCAAGAATGGGGTGAAAAGACCCATAACAAAAAGAGCTGATGTCTTGTTTTCTCAACCATTTACTTTATTTTCAAACATTTACCTGCAGCCTTGAGACTTATTTTACTACATCCCAGTTCCTCTGTTTACAGTTTAGAATTCGGTTTGTTTCTCTTAAAGTCTCAACCTACCAAAAAAGTAATCATCACAGAAAATAACTTTGGGTTAAACATAATCAACAGTATGATTGCTCTGTTTACGATTTGGTACAATCATGGTTTCCGTATATTTCCGTGTTTAAAAAAAATTGGAACGTGCTTTAAAAAAAAAAGTTATTATAATTGTTATAATCAGATTATGATTTTATATCTAACAAACTGCAGTACTGTTTGATTTGTGTGAATTATTGTTATAGTCTGGATTTGCACTACCTAGGAAGCATGAATCTCCTATAGAAAATACCCTAATCGAACTTCTTGGCTTGTCAACGACTTATCAGCAAGGACTTAAGAGAAGACCTGGTTCAGGTCCATACCCCTGGGAGGACTTCAAAGACATAATAACCTTAAGGCCTGACGCAGAGGGAGAGAGTCAAAGAGAGAGACCAAGAGAGACCAAGAGACATCAAGACAGAGACCCTATTGAAGGAACACGATAAGAGTCATCAAAAGTGTGAGAAAAGAGGTCACAATGTCTTTGCCAACTTCCTGTCTTTCGTTAATTCTTTCCTCACACTGTGATAATAGACACCAAGACAGCGAGATGCAGAGGCCGTGTGCATGAAAGAGAGACAGACAGTTAGCTACAGAGAGACGCACTCAAATACACCGAGAGAGACAGAGAAGGCATTCAGTATGGAACAGGATGTAGGGATTATAGAGCTCTGCAAAGGAAAGATGCATCCAAAAAACTGCAGAACGAGATAAGAGACAAATGAGTGAGGAGAGAAACCTCTGACTCATCAGTTCCCCCCCTACCTCCTCCATCCTCACTCTCCATGCTCTCTTCTACTTAACAGTGTTGTGGGGCAGACACCATCTGGGCGAATGGGATTGGGCCTTTGGGGGCTTCAGGTCATTAGAGCGGGGAGGGGGAGGGGAATAGGGAGATGCAGTATTAACGGCAGAGTCAAACATTTACGACCCAGACAGACAAGCCTTAAGCCCTGTCTGACTGTTTCATTTGGTAACTGGGAAAGGCAGCGGGAGGTGAATTGGACAGCAGATAGAGACAATGCTAAACATGGGGATCAGGATGCTGTGGAGTTTGGGGTGAAAGATTCTGTGTTTGGGCACAAATGTCTGCAGAGTACCTGCACGCCTCCTAGAGCAAGATGCCCTACCTGGTCCTTAAAAGACACCAGACATCTAAAAAAGATTGGATGGCAGTCGCTTTGAAAAGAATTGAACACAATAGTTCTACTCTCCAATCAATTTGTTCTGGCCGGATAAAATAAGAAAACCTGAAACAAATGTGATGGAGAGGGTTTAGTACCGTTTAAATACTGTCTAGGTCCCATGTGCCTCCCAGGAGGTTTTTTAAAAAAGTTTTAAAAGTTCTCTCACGTTTGGGGCAAGATACTGCAACAAACAAAAATGTGTTCACCTCCACCACCTCACCTGGAAGACATTAAGATCTACACACATTTAAAATCTCCTCTGCAAGTGTAACCACATGTTGTGTGGTGTTTCAAACGCGAACCTGTACGTGTTCCAAACCCGCTGTGGGTCTCGAGGAGAGGACGACTTCACCATATTGAGTGTCAGCGCTGGACCCTATCCACGCTAACGGCTAGCACTATTTGTAAATATGTCTTAGCAGAGATTAACCCGCGGTTGACTCGGAGAGCTCCCCACGGGAGGGGGTGTCTCTGTCGGACCTGCTGTTCCATCGCACACCACCCCCCACCCCTCCCACCTTCTTAATGTCAATATTTGTACTGTAAACGCCACTAGCGAGCAAGCGTTCAACATCAGGGCCTGCTTAAGGCGGAGAAGAGAGAGCGAGCGATGACAGACTATTTGCTTTAGGACACTTCTTTACAGCAAAGTGTTGGATTGAATTTTAAGCACTGGTAATGGGAAGACACCGGCGGCGATTAACCAAGCACATGAGACAATGGGTGTACATGATTCTTAGAGGGAAACTTTCCAAAATCGTAGCTAGTAACAATAAAGGAAACAAAGGGGAGAGGGAAGATCATTGTGGAGAGTTTAGGATTGACCATGGCTGAAGCAAGCAATGGTGGGAGAGACAAAGCTAATCTGCAATACACTATGGGGTAAAGTGGGACCGACACATCAAAAGAAGTCAGGGGATTGGCATGGCCTCAGTACCATACTTCGTGGCTACAGCGGCAATGCAAATTCAAACTCTTTATCCCATTTTAATTAGAGACAGGAAGGGAAACATCTCTAGGTGCAAGGTGAATATATATAAATGCCTAGTATATAACAAGTTTTATATAATTTCTAACATTTTATGCTACCATTTCGATTGATATGTCCACGAAAACGAGGGGGACATAATTGGAAGGAATACAGAAAAGGAATAATTCATGGAATGACTATCAATATTTACTCATTTGGTAAACTCTTTTAATCTGAAGCAACTTCTGGCCCATACAGAGACAGGTCCTTTAAGGAGCAGCATCTTGCTGTTGTTTGGAGGTAGGATGCAAACGTCAGGATCAATCCAGAGAAACCCAACATATGTGTTGGGTTTGAAGTTTCACCTGTAGTTCCAGCATGGTAATTCAAGGAATTGATAAATTCATTAAAAAGGGACTGTACGAATCAGAAATTATTTCTCATTCTTTCTCCTGCTCTTCTGACACCTTTGGCCAGTATTGAACTGTAGCCTGCTGGAGCTTGTGCATTGAGAGCTTCCTGGCATGATACAAATACAATAATTAACAACTGTTTTATAATCATGAATGAACGCAAGCTAGCAACTGAAAGTGGGAGAAGTGCGAGTTGATCCGTTTTTCAGTTAAATTACAACCTGTTCTTATATTGTACATTTAAAGTACTTGATGTATATGTAGGTCGTTTCAACTACCCCACAGCAGGGACGATGCTTTTATACCAGCCAGTCCCTAGTACCTAACCACCTTAGAAATAACTAGTGATAGATTGGATACACAAGTGCATTTGTTACCGCCAAAATGGATGCACCATGAGTTATACAAGTGTACTTTTCCTAACTGTATAAGCTCATCTTCTAGTGACGCCACAGTCCAATTCCCCATGGCCTAGTTCTGAACACTACAGAACACCAGCGGCCACCACAGCAGCATGCCAGCTGTCAGACCAGCAGAGCAGTGAGATCCTCAATTAGAGAGGAATGAGGAGATTTGACGGGCGGATCTTTTGAGGACCATCCAGAAGCTTGTTGCGTGTCATCGCCCTCAGCTCGAGGTGCCCCGCCTTGGTACAGGCTGGAGCGTACAGAAAAGCATTTACAAAGAACAGCTGTACTGTTTGCCTTCAGCCGTCCATGGAACAAGGGCTGGATAATTATCCTGGAGGGGATTTCAATGCTTTGAATCTTGTGGCTTTTTGCCCTTAATTATCTTCTTAAGTCAGGGTTAGGGTGGTGGTATTAATGAAGACATCCTGGATGCCCTACTGCCTCTGTTATATTCAGTTTGTATCCTTCTATGGACGCATACTGAGACCAGTAGGGATTGTGTAATACAAGGGCAGTACAACGAAAAACAACACAACAAGTAGATGCAGGCACACACACTCTACACCCCTATCAGTTGCGGCATGAGTTGAGATAGCAAAGTGGGAGAAGAAAATGGTGTTCAAAGGGATAATGGCCTTATAAGGCCCTACTTAACAAGCACAGTTTTGTTTTTCAAGGTTTTGTTGTGGAAGGAAAGTCTTAGCTCAATTTTCTTGCATGCTCAAAGTGCATAAATGGAAGTGAACTCAAGTCAAGCAATCTATAAAGGCCTGCAGCCTTTATTTAAACTCTTGTTTCATACGGAATTCTTTACCTTGTAGGCACAATATAAGTGTTTTTGGTTACCTATAGGAAGGAACGTTTTAAGAGGAATGTTAACCATCCCTGCATTATCTCCAGATGGCCTCTGACAGGACTTAACCACGGAGCAGTCCGAGGCAATATGTAAAGTCAGCCTTATCCACAGTGGACCTCTTTAATCCACAGTAGACCTCCTCAGCCACTACCTCTCCCCCCCAGTGTTGAGAAACAAGATAACAGCCAAGGCAAGAGTACCTCGCCCGACCCTTCAGCTGACATTAGCTGCTCCGCTAAGGGAGATAACACTTACCGCTAACATGCAACACCTGGATGACCCGCACAGCCACAATGGAGGCCCTGACGTTTTGTTTGAGGTCGCAACATGGGCCACGGAGAGCATTAGGGTAAAGCAAAACATAAGTATGTGTTTAGGTAAAGGGCACACTGGAAAAGAAAGATGGCTTATGATTGGGTTGGAGCCTACCTCTTCCACTGCTGACCTTGTGTATGTTATCCAAAACAGAAACCTGATCCCTGAACAATTGGTATTTGCGTGGGCATTTCTGTGTACATTCAGGATCCAAGGGCAAATGCACATTACCGTTCCTTGATTTGATGAGAATGGTGAATGTCTGGGAGTCTTTAAAAAAGTTGTCTACCTGATTCTATGCATGTATAGACAAAGCCATGTTTTTTTAACAAAGAAAACTAGAACATTTGGTTGTGGTTTTTGAAGTGGTGTTTGTACACTTATTATTGTAGATTATTAAGGGTTGTTAGTATACTGCAATCTAGTATGTTTTCCTGTACTGGGTTTAAATATATTTATTTGTATATTGCCCTGCATCAGGTACGGTCAGTTAGCTTTATTTAAAACTGTATTCTGTTCTGGCTTAGGGTGTTTAAGCTAAAGTTACTGGCACATAATGTTGTGTTTAATGAATCTTCAAACCATTGTTGGTTAATTATTTATTCTTAACGCAGTTCAGCATCCAATTTGGGAAGTTCCATAACTTTAGCAGATCCGCCATCTTCCTTTTCCTCATTTAATATGGGTCAACCTTACATTCCTGTACGCTATTCTTCTCATAGGCACTCTAGACCACAAACCTGCTCACTACATCCATGCATCTTCTCCAATCTCATCGACGCCTCTCCCTCCACACACAAACACCGTGTCACAGGTGGCCTGTGGAACTGACCGTCAGCTACCTGCAGGACTGAGTTCATCTCTGGTTAAGCCTCCTTGCAGTCCCTGGACTTCCTTTCTTCCACTGAGACTTAGATCAAACCAGACGACAGGGACACCCTCTCAACCCTCTCCTCAGCCTACCCCTCCACCCAAACACCTAGGCCTCCCGGCTGGGAAACGTACAATTGTCTCTTTGAGCACTGCCTAATTCACTACCTCCTTCGACTTCCTCGATGTGTTTGTAATTTACATGGTGAAATTAAAACTTGCCACCTAATCTATTCTCTACTCCTTCCGGCAGCGTTAAATTCCTTTGATTAATCTAAAATGTAATCTTAATTTTCCAATCTTCTTCACCATGCTCAATCCTTCACAATCCCCTCCTCCCTACAACAGTGATTTGTAAAAAAAAAGAAAAATAGGCGAAATACCATTAACGGTGTGACTACCCCCCTGCAGACAACATCTGACTACTATCCTGGTCAGTCCCACCGCCCATTAACGTCTCATTAACACTGCTTACACTACTAAATGGTTTTCCAAAACTTCTTGAAGCAGCAAGCAGGAGCCCTCGCAAAGAAACCCGCACGCAACCCATCTGATGTCAAGAACTACCGACCAGTCTCTCTTCTACCATTAAACTCCAAAACACTTGTGCCGTCTCTAACCAACTCTTTGCATTGCTCCACGCGAACAATCCTCTGGACCTTCACCAGTCTGGTTTCAAGGCAGGCCTCTCCACTGAGATGGCCCTCCTAGCCGTCAGAGAGAGACTTCACACCGCTGGAACAGCCTCCCTCTCCTCCGATGTCATTCGGCTGGGGCTTTCAGTAGCCTTTGACACAGTGACCCACCAGATCCTCCTGGATCTGGTGGGTCACCAGATCCTCCTGGAACTGGGAGTCTCAGGCTCTGCACTCGCCCTGGTCACATCACATCTCACGGATCGCACTTTGGCCCATCAAAAATTCCCCCCTTGCCCCCATCACTTAGCCTACCTAATCTAGGTAGGCTGAGTGATGATCAGTTTGGTGCGTTCATGCATAGGGGTAGAGCAGCCTGTTTCTGGTTTTGATAGGGGTAGGGTTAAAAATACCCCTCCCAATTGAGATTTTTTCGACACACACTCACAGTGTTATTAAAAAAATCGCACAGAATGCCATGCAAATAAATCGGCGAGATGCTGCATAAGCAACAAAAGAGAACCACACATTCGTAAATAAAGTACTAGTATGAAACTTATACGTTTTGAATGATTCATGAGCGTTTGCGCTTTCATGTCTCCATCAAATACATGGCAAATGTCGTTGATAATACAACTATTGCCATAGTAGGGATGCAATTTGATGATCTGCTTGTGTCTACTGATAAAGGATGTTTATTGCCCACGCAGCAGAAACTACCACAGCTGCAGACGGCACTTTGAGATCAAAATGATTCTTGCTCTTTTTTGGTTTATATTTTATACTGCAAGTCGCTAAGGACCAAAGCATCTGCAAAATA
The DNA here is from genome assembly GCF_949987615.1 of Pollachius pollachius. Lineage (NCBI taxonomy): Eukaryota > Metazoa > Chordata > Actinopteri > Gadiformes > Gadidae > Pollachius > Pollachius pollachius. The sequence continues at coordinate 18,882,907 of NC_136952.1, read as the reverse complement.
AAATGTACTATGATGCTTAAACACTGATTGCATTAGGCATGTTGCTTTGCTCAGATTATCTGCTGGAGCTATCAGTGCATCTCCAGACAACTCCATGCAATGGAGAATAGGTTGATTTAACTAGTGTGTTTTTGGCACACTAATGTATCGCAATAGGGTGTAGAACATAGAGCCTACAATGGTTATAAATTCACTGAAACACGTGTAGTGTAAGGTTTTGTTTTTATCCACCATGCGACGTGGACATTGGCACAAAAGAGAAACAAGACAAAACAAGACCCTCACAGGAACGGTGAGTTGCGACAGTAAAAATGCAGGAATGAGTAGATTGCAGATTGAGTGACAGAAGCCAGAATATTAGGTTTGGGGGGGTATGATAAACCACTGATTGCAAAAAGGATGTTGATTTGATAGGATCTCGGTTTGGAAATGATAAAGAAATGGCACACGGTATGACAAAGAAAGGATGTAAAACAATAGGCAGGTCTGGCTCAACAGGTTGAACATGGTGTGTTTCCCAGCGACATCCAAGCAGGCAAAAAAGGACGGGGGGGGGTGGGGGTGTGTGTGTGTGTGTGTGTGTGTGTGTGTGTGTGTGTGTGTGTGTGTGTGTGTGTGTGTGTGTGTGTGTGTGTGTGTGTGTGTGTGTGTGTGTGTGTGTGTGTGTGTGTCTACGAAGCATGAACGCACAGCCAAATAAAAAAATGCTGGTGAGGAAAAAGACAGAGAGTGACACGTGCAGAGACGAACCGTATCAACGGAGCAATCTACATTCCTGCGCTAACTCTAAGGTGGCTCCGGCTATGACCGGGGGCCGCTGTCAGAGCCAGAGGAGGGGTGACAGGTTTGGCTTCTAGTCTGAATACCACCGCCTTCAAAATAAAACCCAAAATTAAGTAGTTATTTTTTTGTGATTCACAATGACTAAACCCGTCGGTATTAAAAGTGATGTAAAGGCCTAGAGTGTGAATAAACTGTGAATAAAAGTCTTCAATTGAGATCAGAATGGAACCCGGACTTTGTGTTTGTATTGAGGCTATATCAAAACAGAGCAGAACTGATGAAAAATGATTCATGACAAAGGCCTCTTGAAAATAAACTACAATAAAAAAAAGATGAAATTAAAACAAATCCCCTCACGACATCCAAAACAAAGAGCAACTAGAGCTTGCAAAATCCTCTTTAGCCAGCAGAATAATTTGCATGTATTTGTATTGCTCCCATGCTAACATCTGACAAAACGAAATAAGAAAAATAAGGTGATTGAATCTGCTATTGTTAATTCTGAATCAGATTACCATAGCCCTGTTATGTCAACTCAGGGAGGCTTGGAATAAACAATGATTGAATGTAAAAGTTAGGTCGCACAGGGCCGAAACTATTCAGCAGGTTTTTAAACCTTGCCCCCGTGTACTCGCCCTGGCTTTGTTTCCTCAGATGTTGTATTGGAACACGTCACATACCGCTACATAAAAATAAAAATAAATAGGAGTCAAAGAAAGAGAGCTAGCCTACTATAAAGCAGAACGTCTCTGGGCACTGAGCCAAATCTAACTGTGTGTGTGTGTGTTTGTCAGTCTTCCATTCAAATACCGTATGTGAGAGTGACAGGCGTGTTTATTGGATGGGTTTGGCACAGAAGGGGCGTTGGACAGGTGAGTCGAAGATATTGGTGTAGCAGGCAGCGTGCGCCTGATGAACATGCAGCTTTGGCCATTATCTGATTGTAAACAACAAACATATGCAGATAGCAGAACATGGCAGCCATAGAGATAGTCCGGACAACGTGTGTTGGAGATGACAATCTGAATGTCACACGCGCGCACACACACACACACACACACACACACACACACACACACACACACACACACACACACAATTTAGGGAAGGAAACACCAGCTGACCAATTAATTGACAACATATACATAGTTTCAATACAGCCACATTAACACCCAAACTATGACTTTGACCGGAGCATTTTGTCGTTATGCTTCGATGTGATTGCAAGCGTATTATTTCCTGTGCAATTCACAGTTTGACTTAAAGTATAAGCAACGTGATAGTTATACTTGCTCTCTCTAATGCATGACGTTGTACTTTTCTCGGGACTTACCTGCAATCTGCCGGAGCTCTCTCTCTCAATGCATCTCGAGACCACGCCATGCAAAGAAGAACTGCAAACTAGAACTGGAACTGTGTGGTTTAGCACACTAACGTCTCGCAGCAAGATGCATAACATACAGACCTACAATGGTTTGAAACTCACTCATTCACGTGTAGCTTGCGGCTTTGTTTATCCACCCTGCGTCGCCGACATCTCGATGCACATTAAAAAGGGGAAATAAGACGAGACACTACCGGGCAGAAAGAGTGGACACAAAGTGCGTTCTGCAGTCGAAGAAAAAGGCAGGAATGTCTAAAAGCGTCTGAAGGCTAGCGTTTGAAGTGACAGTGTTGTTCGGGGAGGCGTGGCCTATCGCTCCTCTGATCGCTTCAAACTTGAAACCCCTCCCCGTGGGCGTGGCCTAGCCCTGAAGAGAAACAACCGCACGCGCGCGCGCGCACACACGCGCGCACATACACACACACACACACACACACACACACACACACACAAACTAATAATAATAATAATAATAATAATAATAATAATAATAATCATAATAATAATAACGAATCAAATAAAGATAATAAATACGTTTTATGAAATCAAATGGGAGTCGGGAGCCCCCTGTCGGAAAAGGAATGAACTGCTACAACGTTAACTTGGTCTGTGTCCTGGCCTCAGGTGTTTCTGTCAGCGTGGATACGCTCTGAAATATCTCTTTCCTTTGTTTATTTGGTTTGTTGTCGTGTCTGTTTCCTAGCTCTGAAAAAGATTCGGTCGTTCTCTTCTTCTTCAAAGTAAAAGCGTTCCCTTAGCTTTCTTCCAGTTGCATTTTGACACGTTAGCAGACACATGATTCCAACGAAGACGATACAAAGTACGGCAGAACTTTATACCTTGAGATAACATTTAGTTCCACTTTTCCTCTGAAAACATCATTACTGTGAGCTGGTGGTTTATTGCTGGTGGTTCATCAAACCTTTGCTTATCTCATCACATGTTGGAACGACACCTGCATCGCTCGCGGGCTCTAAATTGTAGTCCCGAGTGCCATTCGCGCGCACGAGGGCCACTTGGACATAGTCAAGCTCCCCGTGCAGGCCCGGTTCTACGGGGGTGCATGAGCATGCATTGCACTCCCCCAAACAAAGTTTGCACCCTCAATTGATAAAGGAGAGAGTGAATTTTTTTTTTTATACAAATATGATAAAGAATAATAAAATACTTGCTCACAAAACAAATTGTAATTAAACTTGTGACAATTTCCATTAAATACCGTTTTTTGCTGCATTTATTTTGTTCACTAAACCGATAAGTACGTTATTATTATTATGACAGGTGCGCGTGAACTGCGCCTCGACGGCGGCCGGCTTCGTGTGCAAAATGCGCGCACCCAAGTATACGGCAGCTTCGGCAGCAATAATTAATCATTTAGCAACGGATATCCGAAAATTGCTCAAAAAGAACACCGCAGAAGAATCAACTACATCAGACATTAACCGGAGCAGGGAGGAGGATGGATCCTGCGCCCCCTGGTGGATCAAGTGTGCCACTGTCTTGGAACCTCCTACAGTCTCCACTCTCCAGCTTGTTGTTCATGAATACTGGACAACATGGGACAGTTTGAGAGAATGCCTGCTGACAGCCTGTTGTCTACATACTGGTAGGCTGCACAAGTTACAATTTGAATGACACTGTAAAATCATTTGTCTTCACAAAGCTATGTCAACAACAGCTTATTTTATTATTGTATTAAATGTATTATGTTCATAGGAACCCATATTTGCCAGTTGTGTTTTGATTGTATTTATTTACAATCTTGTGAACTTTAAGAAAGGCACTATGTATTACTGATTATTTTTTGTGAAAATAACATTACTAATTGGGTTTTATCTGTCAGCATTAAAAGTTTTGGGCATCAGAATAAGCACTTATTGACATTAAGTGGTTCATAGGTGCATCTCATAATATTAGAATATCAGGGAAAAGCTCTTTTTTGTAATTTAATTCAAAAGGTGAAAGTTCCATATAATCTAGATGTATTAGACACAAAGTGATATATTTCAAGCATTATCTTGTGAATGATAATGTAAGATTATTTTGTGACATTTAGTGGTTCTCTTATATAAATACAGAGCATTTTTTATTTTTAAGTTACAATGTGGACGAAAATGTTAAATTATTTGGTCTCACAAGGCTACAGTGCTGCTCGAAAGTATGTGAACCTCTTGAGCCTTTTCGAATTTGATTTAATTTAACCATTATTAATTCATTTTTAATCAATACCAGTATTTTTATATGAAATAACAGATGTGTGTTTATAAATTCCTTAAATTCATAAATTTATTTTTATTTTCCGAAAATCAATTGTTAAAAGTAATTATTTGCCTAATTATTATGTACGTGCAAAAGTAAGTGAACCCTGAGCTGCATTGCTTAAATCGAGCAGGTAAACACAATCAGGTGGGACCAATGTAGTGATGAAATGGACCAATATAATGAGAGATCTTTGGGGAAGAAATTGGGCGGCACTAGATAAAACAGATCAAACCAGGTAGGTTTAGGCTCACCAAAGTGAACCCATTCAGCTGAAACACTAAATGTGTCCCACCTGATTGTGTTTACCTGCTCGATTTAAGCAATGCATCTCAGGGTTCACTAACTTTTGCACACAAGTAAGCAAATAATTGTTTTATTTAAATCTTTAACAACACAATTGATTTATGGAGATTTTTTTTTAAATTGATAAACACACACCTGTTATTTAATGTAAAACATACTGGTATTGATAAAAATGAATTAATAATGGTGAAATAAAATTCCAATTAGGCTCAAGAGGTTGACATACTTTCTAGCAGCACTGTAAGTCAACAACAGCTTATTTTAGTTATGTATTATGTTCATAAGAACCCATATTTGCCAGTTGTGTTTTGATTGTATTTTTTTTCAATTGTGTTAACTTTAAGAGGCACTATTAGTGATTACTTTTTGTGAAAGTAACATTACTAATTGGGTTTTATTGTTAAATGCAAGACCGAGAAAGGCAGTACAAGAAGCCATGACATTTAGTGGTTCACTTTGGTAAATACAGAAAAAAGTTCAAAGTTCTTTCCTTGTTCAGCTAAAATCTGTTTTATTTGTAAGTTTCAATGTGAACGACAATGCACAATTATTTGCTGTGTCAAATATCCTGCCACAATTTAGTAAAAGATTGGTTATTTTTACATTACAGTCATGTTTTTTTTTTTCAGTGTAGAATTCTGTTCTTTTTTACACATCACACATACCTCATATCCAAAGCTTGGATATCAATAAGCTAATGTTGCAGCTGAAATGTTCTCCACATCACAAGACATGATGTGATACTATCTTTTAAGCACAGTAAATGTTTTTTGTCCCAACATGTCAGTGGAACTACCCAGAAGTGCTTGTCTATCTACTGGTAGAAAGGCCTGTGTAAAAAGCGAAGTCTGAACCGAAGCTGCGTAGCTGGTTTTAGTATAGTGCTGGTGCACCCCCTGTAATCTCAGATGCACCCTAAGGCATTCTGTTCTGGAGCCGGGCCTGTCCCACTGGTGTCACGACGTAGTGCGGTGGCCAGGCATCGATAGGTAAATCAAGACCCTGGTCAAGGACTGCACTGCTCGCCTCCTTATCGGAAAGATGGGTGCCCCAGCCCCTACCCCGCCCAGGCATCGCTGAACTGGCCGTCCCGACCCTGGGAGCACCTTCAACCCGACCGCATCACTAGCGGTCCCTCGTCGCTGTCTACGACCTCCACTCTGAGTGGCCACAATAAAAGTTCATAGCACATGTAATTCTTGAGACAGATGCCAACAAATCCACAAAAACTCTATCCGGATACATCACACAGCCATACTGCTACTACGTAGCCCAGGGGTACACGGTTCTCTGTCAACAATTGTAACATTGGGATAAATGTTATGATGGGGGCGGGATGGTTGGCGCCGTGGGCAGCACGTGTCTGCCGTATGCCTTGGACAATGAATGAGGTATTAATGGTGTGTTCCTCAATCCTCGGACGCCACACTTCCGAGTCGAAAGTCGAAGATCTCCCAGCTTTCCTGCGGCATTTCTCCGAGGCACGCCCCCTTTTTTGTCTTCATCTTTCGGAATTCTGAGAGTAGACCAAGAGCAGTGATGACGCTCTCAATAAAATGGCTGCGCCCAAGAAGACATTTCTTTTCTCTGTATTTGTACTAGGTTGGTCATTTTAATGTTGATTTTAAATGCTCTTACACACTTGATTACATTGCTACCTTATTCCGGTCACCAATTTATACATTGCATGGTCTTGCTGCGCGTGCAATACAATGTAAAGTTGTGTTGTTTGTTTTCGGGCCGGTTTGCTAGAGAGGCTAATGTAGCTAACAATAAACAACGACTAGCCAATTTCATGACACAATCAAAAAGCATTACGGAAGGCTGGTGTCCGAGTATTCAGGAACACACCACCAGACAATCAAGTCATTTTAGCCTGAATACATAGGTAAAAAGCACCAGAGCAGGTTGCTGTCACCATGGACAGTATCAGAGCGATAACCTGTTGAACTAAATGGATGTGGTAGGCTACACCACGGGATGCATCTGCAGACCACTGCCACATTAATAAAGATAAGACGCGATATTTATTGCTTAAGATTTGCTGGTGCTGGTGACATCCCTGAAAGGATTTCCGGCGTAACGACGTGTGCGAAAAAAATAAAAATCAGGTTCGCTTTCGCGTAATCTGACACTTCCAAAGATTCGAAAGAGCGTTCACACCAAAAGCGACGGGGCGGCGCGACTCCGTGCAAAGTCAACGTATAGACGCGTTCCAGGCGCCTGTCGTCTGGAAGGCATCTATACGTTGACCTTGTATGGAGTCGCGCCGCCACATCGCTTTTGGTGTGAATGCGGGTTGAGATGCACTTTCACTCTACTCTCTCTTCCTTTCACTCTAGCAGTCACTCCACGTGGGAATGTGTTTTGTGTTTACCATACACTGCGAATGTGTCTCCAAAACTGGCACCGCAAAAAGTAGCCCAAGTCATGTACTGCAACTTTATGAAGCCAGGGGAAGACACCAAACTTGTCGATAAAGGATTAAAGAATAAATGGCGCTGGTCTTGGATAGAGGAGGTGGGTAGAGACGCAAAGCCCTTTGGAAGCTGGTGTCAAAAACTCCGGCAACCAGGGGCATGCTTCTGCACTTTGTGCGCAAGGAGAATATTATATGGAACTAGCGGGAAAAAAGTGCTGCCACGGCACAAATTAGACCCTCGTCATCAAGTAGCTGTCCGAGCAATTCAACACACCTCACGTTTGCCGGGGGCAACAGCCACAGCAGATATCCGACCCTCAAAGACAGATCGTGCGGCTGATTTAAAATTCACTTGTGCTCCTTCATTGCTGAGTTTGATCTGTCGTTTACCTCGCTCATTCACTAGTCACTTTGTGTAAGAAATTAGTGGAGGATAAACCCGCCCTTACGCATCTGCCTGTCTCGAGGCATCTCGCCAGAATTTAAAGAAATCTGTCCGACAAGCTTAAGAATGGCATGTTTTCACTTAGCATTGATGAGGCCAAGGACAAAAGCATAGATAAGATTCTAAATGTACTGGTCAGATTCTATGACGAGGATGCAGGCAGTGTGAAACACAGCACCTTGCCAGCAAAAAGGTCAGTGTTGCAACTGCCTCAGCACTGATGCTGCAACTAAAAGATGTCCTGCAATCATATGGGCTAGTGTGGAGACAAGTCACCAGTATTCTACTGGACAATTATGCTGTGATGAGGGGAAAGAAATCTGGGCTTGAAACGCTAGCTAGGAAGGAGAACCCTAATCTGCTGGACATATCAGGAGACACCGTTTACATGGTGTCCAATAGTGCTACGGTCCTCATGAGACCGCTTGGCTCAGAATGTGGAAGCTTTTTGCTCTGATATCTATTATGATTTAGAGAAGTCACCTAGACAGAAGGAGATTTTTGCACAGTTTCAAAGTTTACTCCATCCCCCCCCCCGAGAGCTTGATAAGGCCCATCAGTAACAGATTCATTCAAATGCTGGAGGTATTCAACAGGGTGAATGAGCTCCTGTATGTGCTCCTGCTGCACTAGTACCATGTGCTGGATCCAAAAAGTATTTAAAATAAATGGTGCATATTTAGCAGAAAAATGAATGTCTCCTTGTTCATGCCCTTAAGTCAATGGTTAGGCTACTAATCAATTCCTAGTTCACGATGGAGTATTACAATTGCCACCTACTGACCTTTCTTGGTATGGCTGTAGTATCAGTATGTTTTACAAAGAATAAGTACGTTGGTAAGTGACTAGTTAAAAGCAGGGATGGTTTGCTGAACAGGCCTACCAGGCCCAGGTTCCCAAGAGCTCTGGTGCTCTACACAAAGATGATACTGTAATATAGGCTTATATTGGGTTTGTTCATCTCATGTCTGAATGTTGTCCATTTATTTCCACAAAATTCACCAGAATCTACCATTAAAGGGTCCATTTATCAAAATGTTCTCCCAGGGGAGCATACCCCTGGATCCCGCTTGACAATTATGTTGATCAGGGCATATATCTTGGCTTAGGGGCCCGCTAACCTCCCAGGGAAAGACGTTCAGGCTCAGGATTATTTTCTACCATCACCCCTGTGGTGAGGTCTTTTGTGTTTTTTGCACTCAAGTGGTCGGCTCTCTTCGATCTCTTGTTGACACAAAGCGACTTTTGGACATTCTTGCTTTGCTTGAATTCTGGTGGAGAGTGCATGAGTTTTGGTCAGAATGCCTGATGTAGATTGGATGGATGCGTGTTGTGAACTGAGATCAGCCAGCTCATGATGGGTTATAGCGTTCAGCTTTATTTCTCCTTACGACATTTGTTGTGTGTAGCTACACGTTTGCCCCTCCTGAACTAAAACACGTAGTTAATTTCCTTTCCTTTCCTCCACGTTGTCAACATTTGGTACATGGAGCAGAACATAGTGGGTCATATGTCCGATGCTTTTTGGATGCTTTCTTCATAAAATGTGTCAGACATCACAGTTTTTTGTATACATTTTATTCATTAGTAAGCCATATGGGTATGCTGTCTTTCAGAACCATTCATTACCGCACTAAAGAGAAAAAAAAATAGTGCATCCTCATTGTACCCAGTACTTCTGAAAATGCACTTCGAATGCGTCTCTGTCCCCGGTATATTGCCATTGACACCATGCCCCGTGACAGGCATTGCTGGCTGAAAAGGATTTTTTCAGTCCCGAAACAGATTTTTCTGGACCAGATATCACCTGTGATGACGTTTCCCTCCACACACCACTGGAGTAGGCCAACTTCCAGAAGTTTGTGTCAGAGGACATGATTCAGGAACTGATATAATCCACAAATGAGTACAGCTTTTAGAGGAATTGCACATCTAAACCTCAATTAAAGTGTGATTCAGAAAATCATTGACATGTATCCGAAGATGGGCCTACTGCAAATGGCTGGAGTTTGTATGTATTGGTAGACGGCACCCCCGTTTCTGATGTCATGCAACAGATTCCAATCTCTGTTGACATCGTTACATTTTGTAAACAACTTGACAGTGTCAAAGACGGAAATGAAAGACAAACTCTGGAAACTCAGACCACGGCTTGATTCATTCAGAGAGAAATGCTTGCAGGTGGTACTGGAAGAGCACAACTCTGTGGATGAGACAGATGATTCAACGCTGGGACAAGTCCACCCAAACCTTCATTGAGGTTGAGAGGCCTTACCTTGTGGGCACCTACAAGAAATTCATGGGAGGCGTGGATTTGTTGGAAACATTTGCAGCCAGACACAAGTTCCCCATGCAATCCCACTGCTCACCATTATCCTCGCTGTGACCAATGCCTGGCTCCTCTAAAAGCGGGACTGCTCATACTCAACAGGAGACTGTTTCAGGCCCAACTATCCTCGTAAGAATGCATCTCTGCTATTTCACTGTTTATAATATTTTTTACTTGTTGACATGTATCTCAATGATTCTGTTCTAATCCATTTCAGGTAAACACAACTCTTAGCACACTAAAGAGAGGGCGACCATCTCTAGGCAATGGGAGCCCAGCAACGCAGAATGTGACATCAAGGGGCCCTCTGAATGCGCTGAAATTTTGTTAATATATTTACATATATTATTTTATTAGTAAATGATAAATGCCTATGCCTTGGTCTAACAGGGCTAAACTTTCTCATTACTTTTAATTGTTGGATGGTGCACATGAAAAATAAAATTGATTATCCCCAGAAGTTGATATTTCTCTCTTTCAATGCAAACATTTTACTAAGCTTGCCAAGGGTTCTAACCCTTATGCCAACGTCTGGAAGTGAAGCACCATCGTTTTTAAAACAAAACACAACGTTTAAGATCAGAAACACAAATGTTGGTCGAAAGTGATTCTCTCGGTCTGAAAAGTATTTTCCGAAATTAAAAAACTTAAACAAAAAAAAAAATAGGTTGATATTACTTTCTATTTCGATACAAACATGTTACTAGGCTTGCATTTGACGTCATTGACATGCGACCTCACCAAATGACTGACCATTTACAAGTTAACATTACATTTTCTCTTGGGAATTCTGTTAAGTAGAACTATGCCATGACCTAAATATAACCAACCCAGAGCCCAACCATCTCCAAAAGTCTCACCGATCTCAGCTGATATATGAATGTATGTTTGTAAAAGTGTATTAAAACCCTTTATTGGCTTTAAACCTCAAAAGGGGGCAGTACACTTAATATCAATTCAATCAATCTTTCTAACCAATATATTAATGTGTTAAATAATTTCAACCAACTTTGCGAATAGATAACATGTGGTTAATATACCATCAGTAAATTCTTGACAACAGATTATTCAGGTTTTATTATGTTTTTATTTTTTTTTATTAAGGTTGCATTTTGATTTGTATATAAAACTGTAACAATTTGATGTCAAATGTTGACAACAGCAGTAGATGAGTTGCAACACTAAATGAAACATGTTTTTCCAGTCCGGTTAAGGGTTCACAGCTGGCCTCTTGTGGTCGATAAAGTCACTCAGTTCGATATATAGCAAAGTAGAAATATAGAGTCATCTCAATGCGGTTCAGCGGTTTCCCCAAATTATGAAAACACAGATAATCATCTGATATGATTGATCTGATAATCCGTCTTGGCGCTGGGAGCATTTCAAGTGTCAATGCAGCTTGGACGATGTTTGATCTTAAAATGTACTGCAAAAACTGTTTCAATCATTTTCACTTGATGCAGAAGTAAATGTGTCCCTTCAGTTCTACTCAACGGCCGTAGGTTACATCAGAGATGTCTTGTCAAAAGCAGACCTGCGTCCAGGTCAGTCGGTCAGAGCTTGGTCATGGGGATTTGCAGGTTGTTCCATTGACCCATCCACAGCTCCTCTTCGTCCGACTGCGTTCTGTCACTCAGACACTCCGCGAGCTCTCCGGCCGTCGCTCTGCCAACGTCCACCTCCGACTCTCTCTCCTCCCCCTCCTCCTCCTCCAATCCCACTGTCTCCTCGCCGCCCTCCCCCTCCTTCTCCCTTGAGGCGTCTGGAATGTTCTCTGTGCTGCTCTGAGCCGCGGCGACAAGGGTCGCCCCGGACACCACACCTGCAGCGTGATCACTGCCGGTCGGCCCCGAGGACACGTGAAGAGGTCCCCCGTCTAACGCCTTCTCTTCGTCATTGGAGAGCGAGGAGGTGGCGGTTGCAGGGGCGGCCATTTCGGAGTTGGCCCTCCGGAAGCTGCTGAGACCCTCGTCGCTGACCTCCCCCGCAGCGGCTATTATGTGGTTGTTCAGGGGAATGCGCTCCTCTAGCGTGGCGGCCATTTTCTCCAGCTTGCGGAAGTGTTTGGCCAGCCTGGAGCTGAGGACAGGAGAGCTGAGCAGGTTGTTGTTGGTGGGGTTGGTGTGCGCTTGAACCACGCCCGGCCCCACGCGCCGGGTGCGGACGATGGAGCCGTTCTGCGCCACGTAGACGCTGCCATTGTTGCTGCCGTGGCTTTTGACGGACGACGCGAGGTGGTTGGGCCGCTGGGGCTCCGGGGCGCTCTCCTCGCCGGTGGAACTGGTCTCGTACTCCCGGTCCATCACCAGCTTGACACGGCGCGTCCTGCTGCCGTACTGGGGGACATGCACACACACACACACACGCGCAAACACACACACACGTTAGAATTAGAATCTAAACAAGTTTATCTGTAATTTAAATGTGAGAAACTGGTTTGAAAATGAGGGCGGAACTTGAAAAACAAGCAAGGTGACAGAGTGAAGATATAGCCGGCATGAACAAAAGGGGAATGAGAATCTCCACGCTGGGAATCCAAAAATACCCGAAAGGTTTCCTTCAGAGACAAATGAAGGCCAATGAGACCATCCCTCTCCATGGCCAGATGGGTGAGAAGATACAGAGGGAGAGAGTCAATCCCAGCAGGCTTATCAGAGGCGGGGAATAAACAACCAGAAAAGACACAGTAACTCCTCGAGGACAAAGAGTCAGCGAAGAGTACGCCAAACACAGGCAGGAAAAAGTAGTAAATAATAGAAGTTAATTCCACTCAGGTCATCACGGCAAACTCCAGCCAGGGCTGTTTGTTGGGGAAGATCTTACTGTCTCTGCAGATCATCTAATCTCCAAGATCACAACCTCATCTCCCTCCATCCACGCCATCGTTCTCTGTATGTACGCTGTCCTCTTCCTCCTCGTCCTCATCGTCCTCTGTGATGGGCGATAGGATTTCGTTCATGATGTCAGCCACGCCAAAGCGGTCCTCCGATTGGTAGACGTGTCTGTCAGAGGACCGCCTCCTCGAGGGTGATGATGTCGATGAGGATGACAAAGATCGACTCGGCTTGGCACGTCGGGACCCCTTGCTGTGCTCCTCCTCGTCTCCCAACTCCTCATCCTCTTCTTCTATTCTTCTGTGCGAAGTCGAAGGCGAGGAAGAGTGCCGGGAGGTTTTAGGCCTCGATCGCCGGAAACCACCAGTGCCTTTGTGAGTCCTCCCTCTCTCCTCGACAGCTCGCCTGGCGTCGAACCTCTCAGCGCCGCCACTCGAAGCCGCGCCCTCACCTTCGTCCTCCCCTCCTCCTCCTCTCCCTTCTGAATCCTCCCCCTCCTCCCCTCTCCTGGGGTCTCGTTCCCCTTCCCTCCCTCCTCCGTCGGACCCCGTCTCCTCTCCAGCCGTCCCCGTCGACCCGGACTCCGTCCCGGACTCCGTCCCGGTCCGAGAGCTCAGCTCTGCGTCCGAGTCGGCCCACTCCGGGGCAGACGTCTGGCTGCTCCCCTCCCACTGAGAGTCAGGTGACCTGGACCCCCGGGACACCTGCGCCGAGACGCTCAGATCCCCGATGGAGTCGGACCTCCTCCTCCTCCCCCTCCTCCCGAGGTCCTCTCCCTCCCCTCCGCCCCCCGCCCTGAGGGGCCCGGGGGGCCGGCGGTGGAGGGAGGCCAGGCTGGAGTTGGGGCCGAGCTGCTGTCTGCTGGGGGGCCTTGAAGTAGCCCTCGTCGAGGAACACGGGGCCATCCGCCATGACCTCTCCCCCTACGCCCCCCCTGTTGCTCATCGCTATGGCCTCTATTCTCCTCATGGTCTCCACCTCCCTGCCCCTCCACTGCCCACAGCCCACCCCCTCTCCCACTATCTCTCTGGCCTCCCTCCCCTCCCTCCCTCCTCCTCCTCCTCCGGCCCACCCGTTGCTGGCCGTCCATCGGGGTTCTCCTCCGTTCATTACCTTTCCTACTCCTCCTCCCTTCCTCCCTCTCCCCACGGGCCCCTCTCCTCCGGCCCACCCGTTGCTTTCTGTCCACCGAGGTTCTCCTCCTCCTCCTCCTCCTCTCCCTACTTGCCCCTCTCCTCCTTCCCCCCTCCCTCCGACTCCTTCGCTCCCTCCATTCCGCTCTCCTCCTGCCCATCCATTGCTGCCCTTCCATCGAGGATCTGCTTGCAATCCCTCTCCTCTTCCTCCTTCTCCCCCCCTCCCTCTGACTCCTTCCATCCCTCCCTCCCCCTCCCACCCTCTCCCTCCTCCTCCTCCTCCTCCTCTCCCTCCCTCTCCCCTGCCCGTCCATTGCTGTCCTTCCATCGAGGTTCTCCCCCTCCCCCCTCTGCCCCTGACTCCTTCCATCCCTCCTTCGCCCTCCCACCCTCTCCCTCCCGCTCCTTCTCTCCTCCCATCCCCCTCTGGCCTCCCTCGGCCCGCCCCCTCCAGGGGCCCCACCTTGGCCTTGCTCCAGGGGGTTTGCAGGGCCGGAGGGGGCCCCGTCGTCTTACCCCTAGAGGAGAGCAGAGTGCTCAGCTTCAGGGCGGCCATCACCCGGGCCACTGCTGCCGCGGCCCCTGTAGGGGCCCCTCTGCAGCCCGGGGCCCCAGTGCGGACCGCCCCGTTGGTCCTGCTCTGCTCCACTGCCTGAGAGGGGCCTTGTTCTGGCCCCAGGGGGCCCGCTGTGATTCCGGTCGTGGAGGGGGGGAGAGAAGTAAAGGGAGGAGGAGGAGGAGGAGGAGGAGGAGGAGGAGGAGGAGGAGGAGGAGGAGCCAGGGGGGTTGTTGGCTTTGGGGCTATCTTCCCCGCCCTGAGCGGTCGTCTGCCGCCATGCCCCCGGGGCCCCTATTGTCATGGCGATATTGTTGTGCACCGTTGGGTTCCAGGGGAGTTTGGTCAAAGAAATGGTCGAACAAATATGATGGAAGAAAAACAAACAATGAGGAATGAACAGGAACACAAACCAAGTCCATCTCATCTCATCTGATCTTGTCTCATGTTGGCTGATTTAACCCCACGATTTCCAAATTGAGTTGACTTTATCTGATGCAGTGGCAGAACACTGTATCCATCGTAGTTTCATTTGATTTGACATTACGCAATCTTGCTTGATTGCATTTTATCAGTGCATTTGGTTCCTTAAAATACATAAATCATAAAAAGTCATTCAATTGTCAAGTTGACTTCTACTCCTTATGTTCATGTTAACGTCAGACCCCCCACACACCTCGGCCTCAGAGTCCTGGGGGCTGTAGTAGAAGCTGCCGTCGTCGTCGACCACCACCTCACCGTACTCGTCATAGAGACCCGCCGGGGAGATCAACTTCCTGCGGCCTGCG
>NC_136952.1:18833734-18866234 GCF_949987615.1 Pollachius pollachius | reverse complement strand
TTCAATGACGAGGCAGCATAAAGTCCATTCTCAACGTGCACTTGTATGTCCATTTATTTTCAGGCGGATGGAGCCGAATGAAAAGAGAGATTTTGAACCTAGCCCGACTTTAAAGGAAAGTGGTTGCTAACCTCTGAACTAAAGAGGAGACTGACAACATGTGACTTTAAACACCCAATGAGAACGCAAACATCTTAATTAACAGGAGTAGGCTACATTCTACCTACTGGCCTACAGGAGGCTCTAGAACACTTCAACAGAAAGAGTTCATGTACCATTACAATCACCATGAACAGGACTCACAAATTGACTTACCAAAATTGGATAAGAAAAATCAGGTAGCAAAGATAAATGCTAAAGAGTCAAACGTCTCTTAATTATTCCCAACTGAATGAGATACGTCATGTCAGAATTATCCTTTGAGATCAACCATAAAGAGTATCTAAACACTCTAGCCACTCCCACTACAGCATTAATCCCATGGATCAGCCAATCACATACTAAAGCCTGAAAATGACATATTGTCATTATTTCTATACAGTCTGTCTTTGTCTTGGCAATGACTACAATCCACAAAATTCACGAAGATACCAGTTGTCATGTGCAGAACAAACGCTGACAGTACTGAGTGAATGGCAGCCCTTTCGATTGGTCGGCTACATTACTGCGTAAACGATTTATTTCGTTACTTTCATCTCGTCAGAGGGCCTGGATCTTTGCAATAAAGAGAAGCTGAAACCATTTGTTGTCTCAAACAAGAATGTCTGTCCCCGTATATTGTGTTAATTTAGTTAAACAGCCCTGGAAGTGCATTTAAAACCCAATTGGAAGCGCAAAAAAACCAACGAAAAAGAAAAAATATTTTACGTTCATGTATAAACCCTTTGAAATCATTAAGATTTAACCCACATGAATCATAATAGAAAAAACACCTCCACCCTGTGTGAATTAATCAGAACGAGAGACCAGTTTCCCACCAGTACGGGAATTTATCAGAATCAAAATTATACCCCAATTTCGGCCCCATTGTGTGAGTTAATCTGAATCAGGATTTAACAGCCGTGCCCTGTCCTGTCCCAATAGCCACACAGGAGTTTGTAAAAACCGTTCTGAGCTACCAACATCTGGCCTATTGTCTCACATCCCGCCAGCTATGTGATCAGCTTCCACCACAGCAAGAGAAAAATGTGTTTTTGTGTGTATGGTGTGTGTGTGTGTGCATGTGTGTGTTCATTAAAAGTGAGCGAGAGGCATATTAAATAAGTTGTGAAAGATTAATGTGTGTGTGTGTGTGTGTGTGTGTGTGTGCGCGCGTGTGTTCTTCCCAGGAGTCTGCAGCCAAAAGGATAAAAATTGTACAATCCATCACAGATGGCTGACACACACACACACACACACACACACACACACACACAGATAGATGGGAGCAATGCAACGTTGCTGTCGAGGCGCATTTTATAACATCTCTGGTGTTATGTGGTTAACAAGTGTGTGTGTTGGCATCTGTTTGTTTTTCTTTGTGTGCATATTTCCGCACACACACACACACACACACACACACACACACACACACACACACACACACACACACACACACACACACACACACACACACACACTCTCTCTCTCTCTCTCTCTCTCTCACACACACACACACACACACACACACACAAAGCCCCTGTGCCATGCAGTGTCTTTCCCAGGTGATGCAGTGACACATAAGGTTCAGGTAAGTGTGTCAGAACGTGTATGAGTGTGTGAGCGCTCCTCTAGTGTTTCGGAGCTGACAGTGGTGTGTATCAGAGGCGACAAGACGCTTCTCGCTGAGTCCTCACGAGACTTTGAAAGACTGCCTTTCCTCCCCTAGGAGTCGACTGCATCTCACTTCAGCAGTTACTGTTAATGCTCTATCTGGATTGGACAATACAGCACATTTAAAAAGTAGCAAATTAAAAAATTCTAAATACGTCATTTTACGTCGCAAAGAAACGTGAATCAGAAACTTGACATTGGTCGGAGTTTGGGTGGAGCCTCTCAAGGGGAAACGGAGTGAAGCTGTATTAAAGAGGTGAGATCATGCCACCAGGTGTGGGTGTGATTACCTGTGCCCTAGTAACATCACTAGTGGGCGTGTCCACCTAGATGTATGCTGGATAGATCAGCCCACCAGCCTACCCCGTGGACTGTGGCAAATGTTGCTTATCTATCCATCATACATCTAGGTGGACATGCCCACTAGTGATGTCACTAGGGCACAGGGAAAGGCAGATTTTCAAACGTCTTGTAATGGCTAATCACATTCACACCTGCTGGCATGATATCAACCCCTTTAAAGTGAACCACCGGTCCGACAGATGAGCAGCTAACATTGAAATGTCAGCTAGCTAATGAGCTTTGATTAATTAGTGTAGGGAGACAGAGAACAGGCTGGGAAAATGAAAAGCGAGCCATTGTTCAGCAATTTCTGATCTTAACCAGAGATTCATTGAATTTATACGTGTTTAAGTTTTGAGCTTCTGATTAAGGTCAGGAGATAACATACATACATGACATAACCTGCCTTTCAAAATCGTCTACACACACACACACACACACACACACACACACACACACACACACACCAACCCGTGCTCATAGTTGTAGTATTCTTGTGCGTAGTAGTCTGGTCCGGGATCGATCCCTGACTCCATAGACAGCTCCTGCACAGGTTGATAAAGACATAGTTAGCAGGACTTACACACACAAACACACACACGCACGCCCACAACACCATCGGACCACAGACCACCCCACTGAGTTGACGGCATACACAGACCCACCTGACAGAAACATAGCTAGAGAGACAGGTAGAAAGAGTAAAACATGGCTGCTAAAAGAAAGAGAGGGAGATTGAGAGGGATAGAGAGAAAGAGTGTATACCTCTGGTCGAAGGAGAGACGGTCTGAGGAGTTGTTGTGTCTGTCATGAAGGACAGGAAGGAAGAAAGGATGGACGGAGAGAAGGGAAGAACAATTTGAAAAGGTAGGAATATCAATCAAAGAAGGTGGAGATAAAGGACGAATAAAAGGCAGTTTGTGCACCCAGTGATCTCTAGATGGCTGCCAACGCCGTGGCATTAATGAGTGAATGGGTATGAGTGTATGAATGGCGGTCTGTAAGGCGTTTAGTGCTGCTACTGGCCACCGATAAGACAAGCGCTATATAAATGCATTGCCGTCTATGATTTGGCATTTAGCACAGAAAGGACGTTTTGAGTCATCTGCCACAAACACTTCATCTCATGCACTGTGATGACTCTGCTCTATCGCAACCCGAGATAGAAAAGACGAGAGAGAAATAGAGGGGAAGTCTAGGGTAAAGACAGCCATGCTTCAGTGTGTGGACGTGAGGACCGTTTGGTACATTGCACCTACCTCTTGTTGGCCATATCCTCGCCTGCATGGTAGAGAGACATAGAGAGAGACATGAGAATATATCCAGCACGGACATATGAGAGAGAGAATGAGACAACGGGAGAAATGGTAGATGGAGACACAACTATAATGTTTGATTTAGGATTATAATGGAATTGGATAAAAAGGTCATTGCACACTGCAGGATATTAATAAAATAAGTAAGTAGATTGAAGGAAAGTAGTACCACCGGTCCAAGATGCAAAGTGGGGAACAAAGAGGTAAGGAATAACACTGGTATAGATGGAGAAAGGGGGGTTTAGGGAGTGAGAGAAACATAAAGAGGGACTGAGTTAACTCAGACCCATATCCAACATTTACAAGTCATAGGACAAGTCAAAAAATAATCCAAAAAAGTAACAAATCATAGGATTCAAATGTTGAATGGAACACCAGATATTTATCTTCACTCAGTGCCTGAAGAAGCATCCAATTTATATGTAATATATACATTTCTGTTTCTATCAAAAACCATTCACCCATAGGAGAACACATTACATTCAGAGTAGTTTAAACAAAGAGCATTTCAGATATTTATAGATTATAGTAACAGGAATGTATAGTGATATTGATGGATGCATGGTTACATGTTTGTGTAGTAACATGGATGATTAGTAACATGGACGCAGACAAACATGAATTTATAGTAGTTAAAGTAGTAGTCTTGTTAATAATAGTTGTACTAAACTATATATATATATATATATATATAATTCACGGTAATATCTTTACCCTTTTATATTTTAAAAAAAGAATTTCATTATTACTCATTTCATATTCTTCATTATGTATTATGTATTTATAATTAATACTTTATACTAGGGGTGGGAATCACGGTGTACCTCACTTTACGATACGATACGTGATACATACCGATAATATCCCTATTCAGCGATTCTGCAATAATCATTATATTCTTAGGCTATCCTATAACAATAAATCAGGATATATGGCTAACGAAGAATACAAAATGACTGTGAGAGGTAAAGAGCTGGATTTCTGTCTTTAATACTGGTCCAAATTGAGTTTTTCAGTTACTTGTCTTTTGTGAGTTACTCCATTACTTCTGTTCAAGTTTCCTTCATTCATGTGTTGAGCGCCACCTCGAGGAGCAGGGAATCTGTTATTAGTAGTTATTAGTTTTATTAGTGGTTATTTTATTTATTTAAATATCGATATTTGGGGTGCTATTGCTCCTGTCTAACTCTTCAGGAATATAGCATAAAAATGCAAAAGAAATATGAAATTGATATTTTGCGCCAGTGTATCGGTTCTCATATCGCACGAAAAAGGACGACGATATATCGCTGTATCGTTACCCCTACTTTATACTTTTATAATTACCTTGTCCATCTAACTTACCTGCGTTGTTGAGGAGAGCTTAGGACTCGTGGATTGTGGCAATGACTTCTTCGGCCTGTTTTAGGTTGTATTTGCCGAATAAAGAACTTGAACTTGTATAGTAACGTGGATGTACAGACATAGGGATGGCTGAATAATGCTAGATGGATGTGTAGAGATGAATCAACAGATTATCAGCACACAATGGATGGCTGAAAGATCAGAGGACGACCAGGTGGACTGACTATCCAGGTCAGGTAGGAGGAATAGGAGGTAGGAGGAGGTAGAGGATTGTTCAGACAGAATCCTTTTGAAAGGAGGAAAGAAGTGGGGGGAGGGGTAGAAAAATGGAAGAAAAGTGAGCTTGTTTTCGGGACGCCGTTGTGGTATGTAAACAGTGTTCACCGCTGTTGGAGTTCATGATCTTAATGGTGCCGTCCTTTCCATCAACCGAGAGGGATAACCGACTCTGCTTGTTGCTGTTTATATTTCTTACATTTACATTTACATTTTTATATTCCTCCCAATTCCAACAACGCTGGTAGAATCGAGGCACTTTGGGAACTTTATAACGCCATCAGTGGGCAACAGACAGCCCACCCAGAACAGCTTTTTCATCATCGCTGGGGATTTTAATCACGCAGATCTCAAGAGTGTTCTCCCCGAATTCCACCAACATGTGAACTTTCCCACAAGAGAAAGCAGAGGGGGGCCTCTGCTGCATTGAAACCACTGACTTGGAGATATTTAAGCAGGCAGCCACCTACCACAACCACAGACATTGAGCAGACACTGTCACCTACAATTACAATTACAATCACCTCACCTCGAGCCCATCACCTTATGATGATGATGTAACCATCACCAGAACCACCACCACCCGGGCTAGCCAGAAGCCATGGCTGACAGGAGAGGTCCGCGGGCTACTGAGGGCCAGGAACACCGCCTTCAGAGCTGGGGACGCAGCCTGCCTGAGGACAGCGAGGGGCAAACTGTGCCGTGGCATCAAGAAAGTCAAACGCAGCTACACCTCGAAAATAACCGGACACTTCAAAGACAGCAGAGACGTGCGGAGCCTGTGGCGTGGGAATCCAGGGCCTCACGGACTGGAAACCCTCGCCACAAACCTGTGACAGCAGCACCTCTCTGCTGAAAGACCTCAACAGCTTCTTTGCCAGGTCTGAAGCAAACAACAGCACGCCCCCCACAGAAGACCCCCTCCCCACGACCAGGCCCTGTGCCTGACTGCAGCCAGCGTGAAGAGCACCCTCCTCAAGATCAACACCCGCAGGGCGGCAGGTCCAGACAACGTCCCTGGTCGCGTGCTGAATGGACTGTGCAGAGGAGCTCAAAGATGTCTTCACAGACATTTTCAACGCTTCTCTGAGTCAGGCTGTTGTCCCGCCGTGTATTCACAGCCACCACCATCATACCTGTTGCAAAGAAGCCCTCACCATCCACTTTCAATGACTATCGTCCCTCTGCCCTGACCCCATAATCGTGGAGTGCTTTGAAAACCTAGTCATGGCTGAGTCTGAATGCTGTTCATAGACCTTAGTTCAGCATTAAACACCATCATCCCTCAGCAGCTGATCATCATCACTCAGCAC
The DNA here is from genome assembly GCF_949987615.1 of Pollachius pollachius. NCBI lineage: Eukaryota > Metazoa > Chordata > Actinopteri > Gadiformes > Gadidae > Pollachius > Pollachius pollachius. Next base: position 18,859,831 of record NC_136952.1, on the reverse strand, counting down.
ACTGCTGGGCTTCCTCAGTCAGTGCGTTTACATGGGACCTCTAGATCGGATTAAGCCTTATACCGATTTTGCTACTCGAACGGACCGTGCCAATTATCCGAACGTACATGTCCTGTAAGAGATCGGATAATGGCCGGAGCGTGGCTGAATCCGCTACCCTAGGTGGCGCTGTAGCCCTTAAGTGGTTATAGTGCCACTTCCAGTTGACCTCTACGTCTCCGCAACAAGAAACACAGGCGGCATTCGAGAAAGATGTTTTCAGTAGACGGCTGTCAGTTCACTTCGGGTCCATGTCATTTCTCCCGACGCTACATTCAAGGCCGCCTTAATGCACGGGCTTACCTGGGCTGAAGCCCCAGGGCCTACGACGATCAGGGGGCCTATCATCAGCTGCAGTAAATGTTTTTATTTATTTTTTTAATACTGGCTCATGATAGGCCCCCCGATCGGCGTAGGCCCAAGACAATGTGATTTTTTGTTCGGGGCTTACAAAGATCAGAGGCCTATCATGAGCCAAGAAACAAGGGGGCCTGGGCCCAGTGGCCACTTGACACCCCGCCCCCCTCCCCCTTTCTCTTGTGGGAAAGTTCACAAAAAGTTGGTGGAATTCGGGGAGAACTCGAGAACTCTTGAGATCTGCGTGATTAAAATCCCCGGCGATGATGAAAAAGCTGTTCTGGGTGGGCTGTCTGTTGCCCACTGATGGCGTTATAAAGTTCCCAAAGTGCCTCGATTCTATCAGCGTTGTTGTAATTGGGAGGAATATAAACAGCAACAAGCAGAGTCGGTTATCTCTCTCGGTTGATGGAAAGGACGGAACCATTAAGATCCTGAACTCCAACAGCGGTGAACAGTGTTTACATACCACAACGGCGTCCCGAAAACAAGCTCACTTTTCTTCCACTTTTCTTCCCCCCTCTGGTCCCAGTCTTTATATGCCCTGGATTACACATGAATGAATTGGAATTCAAGTGGCCTAAAATATTCCCGTTGGCCAAGTCCGACCTAAGTGATTCTCACTGTTGGCGATAACCTGATTTAAATCAATACGACAAGAACGCATGGCTCAAAGAGCGCTTGTTTTAGTCAATCTTCGGAAAATTGTAGTTTCACACTAGAGACGCTAGAGGTCGGCAAAACCCGCCGTCGCGCAATGACGTCGGTTAGGAAGAGTGGAGTCGAATTAATTTCAAACAGTGCTTTCTTTTCCTATGTTCGAAAGGAAGCACCTTTTCGTCTCTCCTTGACCCGGTGACGTTTTCCTCAAAGGTTAAGGTAAGGAGGCATAAAGGTTAGGAAATTTCACAATTTGTAGAGGCCCCTGGCAGTAGATTTTTGAATATCCCACTGAAAATGTAAGTGGGATGTTCAAAAGGCTACCGCCAGGTGTCAGAATAAGTCCGCTCTATATAAAAATATATTTTTGGTTTTGTTTTGGGTGAAACGCCGCCCCCTGGTGGCAGAGTCGTTCACTGCAGCGCTCCTCACGCTGTCCTGGACGACTGTGACCAGGAGAATTAACGGTAGTAGTTAAGCTACTATTTCTGTTTCCCGGCTCATTTTGTTCCTGTATTTGTATTTCATAACAAACTTATTTCTGCATTAAAAGAACAGAACTCCCTGCAGGGTTCCTTATGATTTAAGTTAATTCACCAACTACAAAATTGGTTTGTTTGTGTGTGTGTGTGTGTGTGTGTGTGTGTGTGTGTGTGTGTGTGTGTGTGTGTGTGTGTGTGTGTGTGTGTGTGCTCGCTTTTGTCTGAGTGAATTTGTGTGCACCGTACAGGAAATGTTATTAGCTTTGGAGCGGGCTCTGAGACACTCAATAAACCACTGCGTTTCTCTTGCTCTATCACTCCATTCACTCCTTCCCTCGACATCTACCCACCCTTCCCCTGCCTCTATCCTGCTTCTCTTTCACACTGACAGACGGTACATCCCCATCCAATGATATCTTCCTGCAAGTCCTCCTCCCTGGAGTCTACTTTTAAATGTTTTCCTTTCTACTGTTCCTTTGATATCGCTCTTTTTTATCCAGTTCTCTCATTCAAGACAAGTCTTTCAGTCAACATCCAACAATCTTTCTCTTCCTTCCTGTATGCACAATCGTATTGAAACAAGCAGTGCTTCACACGAAGCTACCCACAAAGCAGAGACAGCGACGCTGACTGTCGTGAAACTCTGCACACTCCTCGTTATTAATAGCAGCTGGTCTTCCCTTCCCCTGTCCTACATCATACAACAAACATCTAAACACAAACACGACGCATCACAAGCTGTAAGAGGGGGAGCTTCTGCAAGGTGTGTGTGTATGTGTGTGTGTACTTGTGTGCATCAGGGATTAAAACTAACAACGTCCCGTCGCCCCGGGGGTGTAATTAATTGTCATCGGGAGGATCAATATTCTCTCTCGGGTCGACCTCGGGACGAAGAGATTTTTGTTGGGCACTGACTTCAACACTTTCTGCTAACCAGAACGGGTTTGCGGTCGGTGGAAAATACTTATATGTGTAATATGAAAAGGTAAATGGAAAAAGGACTGAGCTTCGTTCAACACCATCAAGAGTGGGCTGGCCTTCTCCATCACTGTGTGGTATGCTGGCTGCACAGTGGCTGACAGAAAAAGGCTGCAGAGGGTGATAAGGTCAGCTGAAAATACGATTGGCTCTCCCTTGCCCCTCCTTGGATGACATCGCCAGCTCTCGATGCATCTCAAGAACAAGAAGGATCATCCGTGACCACCTCCATCCTGACCACCTGCTCAGCCTACTGCCCTCTGGTAGGAGGTACAGGAGCCTGAAGAGCAGAACCAACAGACTGAACAACAGCTTCTTTCCTTGGGCAATCAGGACACTTAACACTCATAAAACATAAAACATTAAACAGACACACATATACCTCACTTTAAATGAAGGGCAATATGCTTACGGCCTTTTATATTTTAGATTTATTATTCACCTCGCCTGTCCTTGTCTTGTTCCAAATGTTTTTCTTGTTATTTCTGTCTTGTTTTTTTTGTGTTTTTTTTTTTACAATTTTTAACTTAAATGTTTTTTGGTTTTTTTGTATGTGAAATGCATCTTCAGTTGGCACTCCCACTTTCGTTGTATAGGCGACTGTACAATGACAATAAAGGCTATCTTATCTTATCTTAATTGAATCAATACAACTCACTAAATGTGGTCACTAAATGGTGGAGCACTGGCAGAAGGTCAAGTAGATCACAGTTTCTGACCAACAGACCACAGACAGTGAGCGTTGGAAAAAAAATCCTCAAGAGACGACCAATCATGAACACCGGGGTCCCCAACGGCTGTGTCCTGAGCCTGCTGTTGTTCACTCTGACGACCCATGACTGCCGTGCCAGGCAAAGCTCAAACCACATCCTCAAATTCGCAGACGACACAACTGTAGTGGGCCCCGTGGGTGCTATTGAGAGCATCCTTACCAGCGGCCTCTCGGCCTGGTGCTGCAGCTGCCCTTCTGCGGACAAGAAGGCGCTACAGAGTGGGGTGAGGACAGCAGAGAAGATCACCAGCACCATCATCAAAGACCCCTCCCACTCAGAAAACTAACTGGTCACCCTCCTGCCTTTTGGCAAGCGCTACCGCAGCATGCGGTGCAGGAATACCACACTCAGCAACAGCTTTTTGCCACAGGCCATCAGATTCCTTCACTACCTCCAGAACATTCTGTGAACTTTCTAACTATGCTCTTCATATGCAAAAATAACTTATTTGCAGAATTAAAATATATATATATCAATGTTGCTATTCGGCACTTTTGCACTTTACTATATTGCACCTTATTTGAACCACAATAACTACCTCATAACACTGTGAAATTATATTCTGCATAATGTACTATCTGTCTATATGTTCTGTATTTTTTGTTGTCTTATTGCACTATGATTATGTTATGTTATATGTTTGTTGTTTACTTTTTGCACTATTGAGTTATCATGTTATATGTTTTTATATGTTTTAATAGCACATTTGGAGGATGGAGAAACGTAATTTTGGTTTACCAGAAATAAATACGACTTGAATGGATCCTACTTTCCCTCTAACGGCCAATTCAGAAATATAATTTAAACACTTCTTCTGACCAGCGATGTTCTCTGTATGGCCCGAAAATCATGATTTTTTATAGCACCACACCAATAAGAGATTGTGTGCGTAGAGGTAGATATAAAACCCAAGAGTAGACTGTATTTGTGTTACTTCGGTATCACTAAAATTGGAACGATACAGAGAAGATTAGCATGGCCCCTATTCATCTGCCCAGCAATGTTCTCTGTTTGGCCAGCCAATCAGCAGCTTGGCGAAGCATTAGAGCGTTAGTCGAGCGTTAGCAGCATGGGCCAATCGGCAACCAGCTGGAATCGAGCGTTAGAGTCCAGCGTTAGCAGCCAATCAGCAACCAGCTCAAGAACTCCTCACTACTCTCTCACTGCTTTTCGAAGATCAGGTAAGTTATTGCCTTTTCTGTCTTCATAAAATGCATTAAAATGTGAGCAGACGACGCTGTTATATGCTATAGACCCTAGGGTAGCTGTGGTATAAATGCTGGAACGAATTCCGAAGTATAAATATGTAAATCTTTATGTTGAAAGCACAGACCGTCGCGATTCCCATTGAAACATAGCGGAGTGGAGCTGTACAACGAGATGGGCAGGCTGACCGGGGGGGGGGATCAGCCTGCTGGTGTACCATTGTGCAAGAGGCTCCACCTCCCTGGAGTTGTTCCACCTGCACCTCAACCGATTCATTCCAGGTAAACCGCATGTTTCACTGTCATTGTAGGTGTAACTAAAGCGCCATGTTGCAATCCGTTCTCAGGTTCACCAGGACACAGCGGGAGAAGGAGAGGACAGTGTTGGCTCCAGGCGACCGCCGACAGAGACAGCGGGCTCGGAGGCTGCTACAGCGCCAGGCCCAGCATCAAGTGTGTGTGTGTGTGTGTGTGTGTGTGTGTCTTTTGACAGACAGTTTCCCCTCCACAAGGACCGGGACCTTGACGCGGCGTGGAGGCTTCCTACAAACACCGGTCCGCCCACACTGCCACAACTCTTGTACAGTACTTGTTGTATAGGCCTAATGTCTGTGTCTGCTGCCTGGCATATGGCTTTAGGAAAAAAAAACATTATCTGTCCCATTCACAGTTATATATATATAAACAATTATTCAACTTTTTACATGGTACATGCTTGTCCCTTTTTATTATTGGGTAGAGGTGTTGCTGCGTTGTCTAGACAGAGACTACGCAGCAATATCATATCAACATGAGCATTTATAACTGGAGAAGGGCATGTGTTCATTCTATTAAAGTCTTACGCAATACTCTATTGTATAGCCTACTATTGTTGTTTTTAAAATTGCAATTTTACTATTTTCCTCAAATATATGCGCTGAATAGTGACCTGGTGTGTGTGTGCGTGTGTCTGTTGGGTTACCTGGATTATATAGGATGTAGCAAGCAAGGGATAACCAGTGATAACCAGAAAAGACAATGAAATCCGCGAGCTGCTGACCATCATGGGATAGAAGGTGATGCAGGCGCATTAAACGAAGACGGGGAGAGGTGGTGAAGTCTACGAGAAAGACGCAAAGGGACTTTCGACTGTGCGTTTACACCAAACGCGACGGGGCGACACGACGGGAAGACACGACAAAACCTGCGATAAGATTTGACTTGTGGCGCGGCATGACATCCTTGTGTCATAACTAAACCTTCGCTCCAATTGAAATATTTTAACTTTGCCACGACATTCGCGTAATGAACGCCAATCAGAGTTCACTCCCTGAGAGACATAACGTAACAGCCAATCAGCGTTCAACCGGCCAACCATTCCGTGCTAGTACTGGGTCGTTTGTGACCGAATCAGTTAGAATGAACAAATCTTTAACAAGAACAAACCAAACTGATTCTTCTCTCTTGTTCGTCTCGTTCGTTCTCAGACTCGACTCCTCCCAGACCCACTAGTCGCTTGGACACTGACTCGCCGTTCGTTCACTGACTGTGAGTGGTGAAGAGGTAAGAGGCTTAGTGAGCGAGCGTACGATAATACGATAAAATATCAGTAAAATGGTAAATTGAGTCTCGTCACTCTGTCTCGTTTTTTCATGGTTCGTTCTCCACCCGGGACCCCACCATCATTGCCAAATCAAGTCTATTATCTTGCTGATATGTTAAACATCCAATAATCAACTACACACCCCCATCCCGCTGCGTTTTGTTAAAGTTGTAATGTTGTGTTGATTGATGACCGACTTCCACGATCGTTTGAGAATGAGAATGAGGGATGAGCTGAGTCTGACTGACTCAGCTGAGAACCGCGACTGAACGATTCTGAACGACTCTTCTTGGCGAACTGATCGACGCAAACTGAATCAAGGAAAAGAATCATGAAATCCATCACTATTCCCTGCAGTGCGGTCTGGAGTGAACCGCAGCATGGAGGAGAAAGTGATTGTTGCCGTTTGCGACTCCCGGGGCTCTATATATAAAAGTATATAATATCATATATAATATCACAGCCAAAAGCTGTGTGCGCCTCCAGATGGCCGTAGCGCGGGGAGCTCTCGTAGGGATTGGGATTCACGGGGTTTGTTGTAGTTGCCGGCGTTGCTGTGGTTACCGGTCTTGTGTGTTCCAACGGTTTATTAGTGGTGGTATCTGCCTCTTCCATGGTCATTACAAAATTATAAATAGACTGCGTCACGTTCTCTGACGTCTCTCCCTCTTCCACAACAGGCAAAGACATGCAATGGTGGTTATCTCGGCCACGGTTGAGAATGAATTGGCATGAAGCACAGTTGGCGGGCAAAAGATTTGGCTCGTCAAAAACTTGCACAGCGACGGATTATGATTTGTCGCGCAGAAAAAACTTGGGCAACAACGCGAACAGGTGACAAATGTGTATTTTTTGGTGTGAACGCAGAATTACTGTTCGTTCACACCAAACGCGACACGACTTCATACAAAGTCAACGTAGAGACGCAAATCAGTTGAAAACCTGCGACAAGATTTGACTTGTGGCGCGGCCTGAACGCCCTGTCACGGGCGAGCGCGTTCACGAGGATTTGCAGCGCAACACTTTCGCTCGAGTGGAAATATTTGAACTTTGCCACGACATTTGCGCGATGACAGCCAATCAGCGTTCACTCCCTGAGGGACGGAACGTAACAGCCAATCAGCGTTCAACTGGCCAACCGTTCCCTGCATTGCAGTCCGGAGTGTACCGCAGCATGGAGGAGAAAGTGATTGTTGCCGTTTGCGACTCCCGGAGCTCTATATATAATATAATATAATATAATATATAATATCATGGCCAAAAGTTGTGTGCGCCTCCGGATGACCGTAACTGGGGGAGCAGGGGGGCATACTTCATTCACTGCCTCTTCCGTGGTCATTACAATATTATGAAAAGACTGCGTCGGAGAACGTTCTCCGACGTCTCTCCCTCTTCCACAACAGGTAAAGACATGCAATGGTGGTTATCTCGGCGATGGTTGAGAATTAATTGGCATGAAGCACCGTTGGCGGGCAAAAGATGTGGCGCGACAAATTAGCCTGATAAAACTTGCAAAGCGACAATGATTTGTAATGCTGCAAAACTTGGGCGACAACGCGAACAGGTGACAAATGTGTCTTTTGGTGTGAACGCAAACAGTTATGAGGTTTTTGTCGGGATAAAAACAATTGTTTAGCAAAATAAAGAATATGTTGGCGTTTTTGCACTTGAAAATAGTTAATCGCGTTTTACTCATTCTTGCATGCGGGTGTCTTCATTCATAAACAAATAAAAACATTTGGGAGTATGCAAATTATTCTAAAGAGGTCTACTCTCCATGCCAGCCCCGCCTACCAAGAAAGCCCGCGCCGTGACGAGCGGGGGATTCTACCCCCTCGGTTTCACACAGGCAAGGCAGGGAAATTGCCGGGCGTGCCAAGCCGCGGCAGTGGCAGTATAAAAAGGCCTAATGTGTGTGTACTTTATAGGAAATTTGATCAGCTTTGGATGCGGACTCTGAGAAACTCAATAAACCACTGCGTCTCTCTCAGCGTATTCAGTTCTTCCCTCTCCACCTCCACACCATTGCCTTCCTCTATCCTGCTTCTCTTTCAAACTGAAATACGGTACATCAACATCCAATGATATCTTTCTGCAAGTCCTCCTCCCTGGAGTCTACTTTTAAATGTTTACTTTCTTTACTGTTCTTTCGGTATCGCTCTTTTTTTATCCAGTTCTCTCATTCAAGACAAGTCTTTCAGTCATGTCCAACCAACTTTCTCTTCTTTCCTTTACGCACAATTTATCACTTTTAGATCACTGAGTGTCTCACTCAGTGATCTAAAAGTAACTGAGTCGGCTTAGCGCAGGAGTCAGAGCAGTTGTCTTGTAACCGAAAGATTGCTAGTTCGATCCCCAGCTCCTCCTAGCTGAGTGTTGATGTGTCCCTGAGCAAGACACCTCACCCTGACTGCTCCCAACGAGCTGGCTGTCGCCTTGCATGGTTGACCCTGCCGTCGGTGTGACAATGTGTGTATTAACCGATGTAAGTCGCTTTGGATAAAAGCGTCTGCCAAATGCCCTAATTGTAATTGTCATTGAGTGTCATACAGAACCCTCACAAACTGAAGAATTTGCTGCAATCTTCACAAAAAAAAGGTACAAAATACGAGCTATCATTCAATCCTCACACGAAGCCGATCACAAAGCAGAGATAGCGACGGTGACTCTCATGAAACTCTGCACACTCGTCGTTATTAATAGCAGCCGGTCTTCCCCTCCCCTGTCCTACATCATACAACAAACATCTAAACACAAACACAACGCATCACAAGCTGTCAGAGGGGGAGCTTCTACAAGGTGTGTGGGTGTGTGTGTGTAGGCAGATGTGCGCGTTCCCATGGCGGCTGGGTAGAGATGTTAACCAGAAATAAATACGACTTGAATGGATCCTACTTTCCCTCTCAGGGCCATTTCAGATCTATAGTGGGGTCGTATAAGGCTCAGTCATTTCAAATTCGTGTTAAAGTTTGGTTTTCACTTCCAAGTTGAAGTTTAGGGTCTACAGAAAAATTTGAGTCAGAGTGTCAAACACACAGATGAAAAATGGCCTCTAGGGGGCGCCGCAAAATATGTAAACTGCTACAACTTTTGATTAGATTATCCAATTTTAACACATGAGGTATGTATGGATTCAGAATTAAAAGAAGAAACAGGTCTACCAAGCATTTGGTGACCAGATAAAAATAAATACACTTTTATCACAAAATATTACATGGACACAAGCGAAATTATGCTTTTTTTGGAGATAAAGTCTGGAAATGTCCTCAAAGAAACATGATTTTTAAAGTTATTGTAAATAAAGGCTGTGTAATGACTCGACTGGATTTAAGATTGGTGTTCAGAATATCCCTATAGCACAAACATAGCTAGGATACCCGTACACAAATATGGCTGCATATAGCCTACGTGATATGAAGCACCCAACTTGCAGGCCTTTTGTTATTGTTGCACTTTTTAATTATTTTGCTGCTTTCATCCATGAAAAATAAGGTTATAGTAGAGTTATGCCATCTACTGCCACAAGAGGGCAGACTAGCAGACACATTTCCCTTCATTTGACAATCAAGCATCTGTGCTAATTTCTCTCTGGCAATATTGGTATGTTGAAGGTGAGAAAACAACAATGAACATGTTTGGATGCTAAGTTATGTTTTTAATGAACTTGTACGACAAATAATGTGTGATAAATTGTGAAATATCAACCACAGCTAGTAGCTAATAAATCCAAACAGTAGCTAGCATTAACATTAGTCATTTTGCTAGCACCAGTTAAAGCTAACTTTAATGCTGGCAGCAGGATGGAATGAATAGGTCTACTGGGTCTTGCACTTGTGTAAATTTGAGGTTTTTAGCTGTTTATTTTACATAACATACTTAAGTTTGATTTGGTTACAAAAAGGTAAATACAAAACTATTATATTTTATCTTTCCTGTTGACAAAATACAGGAGTTCAACAAGCAGGGTATGGGCTGCTTGAATTCTGTTTTTATGAGATGGCTGAGGCAAGAAAATGGGAATTGTGCATTCTGTGCCAAAAAGAAACTGAGGAACAACTTGTTTGCCCTCTTGCGAATCCAGTTGCCAGTCGTAGAGTGGGAGCCTACAAAGAAATCATCAACCTTGTGAGTCAGTTTAGAGCTATTGGTGCGGCTCCCCACCCAGATGTAGATCTTCCAGATGAAGAATTGATGCAGCAGAATCGTGCATCCTGGCACAAATCATGTCGTCAGCTTTACAGATCCTCAGCATTTGAACACGCAAAAAAATGCACTGCCCGTGAGGGATTGCCTGGTGTAAATAGAAGATCTTGTCGGACTGGAGAACCTGTTAACCGCAATCTATGTCTCTTCTGTGCTAAAGAAACAGATGCAGTAGACCATTCTTTCCAGAAATTATCACTTACCCAAGAGATACATGACAAGGCAGTTAAACTAGGAGAAGATCATATTCTGGCACTCCTTGCAGAAGGAGATCTGGTTGCTATTGAAGCAAAGTATCATCTGAAATGCTACACAATGTTTAACCGCGTTACAATGTGATTTGTAAACAAACCACAGTGAGTGAAAACCTTGAAATCACAGCAGAAAATGAATTGCTACAATTCATAAAAGAAGAAATTAGCGGGGGTAGTAGAGTCTTTGCTTTGCAAGATCTAACAGAGATGATGACTGAGAGACTGGAACAATATGGTATCCAGAAAATCGTGAACCGGACACGCCTAAAGGAAACAGTCCTCAAGAACTTCCCTGATTTGACAGAGGAGAAACGTATCAGGGACAGAGCTTTCATTATGTGTTCGAAAACTGCTAGGAAGATCATATCAGACACATCACAAACACCAGATGAAGAAGCGCACACATTACTAATGGCAGCTTCAATCCTCAGAAAAGCAGTTTTTAATCATGAAACTCCATTTATATTTGATGGCTCATTTCCCAGTGGTTGTGAAGAGACGTCTGTTCCCCAGAAAATTAAGTATTTCTTCCGCCATCTCCTCACAGGACCCAAATCCTCAACAGATCAAGATAATTCCAGACAGACTCTGTCTGTGAGTCAGGTGGCCATGCTAAATATGACCTCTCTTTCAACAAACTTGAAATGTGAGCCTCCACTTGCAGTGTTCCTTGCCCTTGATTTGCATTCGGAAACAAGAAGCAAGAAGTTAGTCAATCTGCTACACAAATATAAACTCACAGTATCATATGAGAAGGTCCTCAGCATGGAAGTTTGCTTTGCACAGGCCATTGCACAACAGACCAGGAAGAATGCAGATATAGTCTGTCCTACAAATTTGCGTCGGCAAATTTTCACAGTTGCAGCCCTTGATAACTTGGATCATAATCCCACGCACTGCAAGCTCATCCTTCCATGGAACTGGGATTTCACTATTTCAGTTTCCTACATCAGAGAAGCCTGGGTTGCACCAAGAATGTCTGAAAATCAACTCAAAGAAATCAGGAGAAAGCAGCATTGTAGGACCCATCCTGCCTCATTCGTATACATCTGTACCACCTGTGGGCCGGAATGTTGTTACCCAACCTCCAGTTAAAGTTGTGCAGCCAGTGGTGAGAGGTTCATTTGATGCAGAGAGACAGAATGAGGAGGCATGGATGAAGGCAGTAAATGACATCCTCTATGTCAATTCTGATTTAGAAAGTGGCACTCCAACAATGTGGTCTTCATTCCATGCTGCTCGATCTGATGTTGTTGGACAGCCGGAAAAAAGCATTGAGGCCCTCCTGCCACTTTTTCATGACAAAGCAGCAACCCCAGAAATGATTCACCATGGAATGAACCTGGTGAAGAAAAACACTGAGCACCTCAACCCACAACAAGTCCCTGTGATGGTAGTGGACCAACCCCTGTATGACCTTGCAAAAAAAATGCAGTGGACCTTCCCTGACATCTTCGGAGAAGACAAGTTTGTGGTGATGTTAGGTGGGCTCCACATTGAAATGGCTTTGTGGAGTACCATGGGAGATCTTCTGCGTGGATCAGGATGGCCTGACGCCCTGAAAGAAGCTGGGCTAGTGAATTCAGTGGCAGCAGCCACATCATTTCTGAAGGCATCCAATGTAATGAGAACAAGATATGCCCATCAAGTTACTGTTGTGGTACTCCACAGCCTTCTACAGCAAGCCTATGAGGACAGTGGAACTGAGATGGTCCTTGAGGACTGGGTTGAGAGAGTTGCCCATGAGAGCCCAACATTCTCCTTCTGGCTGCTTGTGTACAAGTACCAACAGAGTATCTTCATGTTCATATGAGCACATCGCGAACGGAAGATCGAACTCATGGTCACAACCCTGCAGAAGCTTGTTCCTCTGTTCTTTGCTCTCGACCATCATAACTATGCCCGGTGGCTTCCAGTCTTTATAAAGGACATGGACTGTCTCCCAGATAGTATACGGGCAGAATTCGAAAAGGGACATTGGACGGTAACTCGCAGCAATCGACGCTTTTCAGCTATGCCGATTGACCATGCACATGAGCAAGCCAACAAAAGGGTGAAAGGAGTAGGTGGCATAATTGGCCTCACAGAGAACCCGGACATGTTGGAACGCTGGACTGTGACAGGCCCGGAAATCAGCCGTGTCCTGGAAGAGTTTACCACTGTAAATGACAGTGATGACTCCGAATGGCGTCCTCATCACGAGGAAGGATCAGCATCACAGCAGCGCTTTCAACGTCACACCAAAGACCTGATGGAGCTGTTGCTCAGCAATGGGAATCCCTTTGAGGAGAGCAGTAAAGACCTGGTTACTTTAGATAACAAGGTGTGCGAGTCTGCAGCCGCTGCAGCATCGGTCCTTAAAGTTGAGTCAATGGGACAAGAGCAGTACAACAACTTCAAAAAGAATGTGCTGGACTCACATGACACACCACTGACAGCTCCGATCAAGCGAAACAACTTGATGTTGTTCCATGAGAAGAAAACACGCAAGAAGACAGCAGCTAAACTGAGGATGCAGCACTTCAAACGTCATGCAGAGCTTTATGGGAAAGCTTTCATTGTGCTGGAAAGCCGGAGTGGGAATTTGGAAGATTTTTTCTGCCACGAGTCTTCTCCATACCCACCTGCATTGTCATGCGAAGGATCCCTCAACTCCTGTACAAAATCAGATTTGTTGTTTTACATCCTGGGGAATCCTGGAGTGGAGGAATATCTGACAGTGAGGAGATAGTTGCACCAGATCTTTATGATTTCATTGTCATTGATGGTGGAGCACTTATCCATTCACTGCCTGGCACGACTGTCCAAGGGAAGACCTTTGAGTCCTACTTCGACAAGGTGTTCTGCCCAAGAGTTCAACGTGACCTGAAAAGATCAACACGAGTGGACATCGTCTGGGACCAGTATCGTGCTTTGACAATCAAAGGAGGAACAAGAGAAAAGCGAGGATCAGGCACCCGACAACGCATCTCTGGCACTGCCAAAGTCCCAAGAGATTGGCAGGCATTTCTCGCAAATGAGGATAATAAGACAGAACTGTTTTTCTTCCTGTCAACTGCGCTTGTAACAAATGGACAGTTCCCAGATGACAAAGATGTCTACATAACAGCAGATGATTGCGTCCACCATGTTGGAAACAGTCCTCCAATGGATCGCTGCAACCACGAGGAAGCTGACACTCGTGTCCTAGTGCATCTTCTCCATGCCCTCCAAACAGCATCAGTTGGGATGGTCTATACTGGAGACACAGATGTTGTCGTAATCCTGCTGAGTAATTTCCATCATATCAAGGCTTTGAATGCAACTGCAGAAATCTGGATCTGCTTCAAAACTGGAAAGACATCAAGAATGATCTCCCTGAACACTCTCGCCACAAAACTGGGCACAGAAACATGTAAAGCCATGGCTCTCTTCCACGCATTCATGGGATCAGACAGCACATCTTCTTTCAAGTTCAGGGGTAAGCGATCCTGCTGCAAATTGATGCACGAAGTTCCACACTTGACAGAGGAGTTCGCAACCATCATTGATACTCCATTCCAAACCTCTCCAAGGCTGAAAGAAGTTGCAGTAAAATTTGTCTGTAGGCTGTACTCCAGTGAATCAAATGAGGAAAATGATGTTGATCTTCTTCGAATGAGGCTATTCTCACAGAAGACGAGGGATGTTGAAAGAATCCCCCCAACAATTGATGCTTTGGATCTACATCTCAAAAGGAGTGTCTTTCAAGCAAGCATCTGGACAACAGCCCACATGTAAGTATGCACCTGTATGGATTTGAGTACTATATAATCACAAAAAAAACATGGATTTATGTATTCATTCATTTAGGTCTATAATGCCTGACAACAACCCCACTGACCATGGGTGGAAAGAAGAGGACAGCAAACTTCTTCCCATCTGGACTACGCTACCACTTGCCAAAGACGTATTCCAACTAGATGTGAAGTGTGGTTGTACAAGTACTTGTACAAGTCGACCTGCCAGTTCTCGGTGCAAGTGCATGAAGGTGAAGTTAAAGTGCACACGTCTGTGCAAGTGCACATGTCAGAACTTCTAAGACTGACATAGAATAAATCAAAGAAGTAAATTATAGTTATCATTGTAGAGTGAAGTTCTCAGAATAAATGTCAGCCCTATGGTCCTCTGTTCATTTTTTGAATGCCAGAAAAACTATTGTTTATCTTCTTATTGTTATTGATTTACTTTCTTCCAGATATAAAGTTCTTTTGTGAAAATTTCTTGTGAATAAAATGATGGCTTGTTGGCTTGATTGATTGATTGACTGAAAAAAGTTGAGACACCTGATCCTAAATCAATACATAGAAAGTTCATGGCTGTTACTACATTTTGCGGCGCCTCCTAGGGCATAGAATAGAAGAGTGAGGAGCATTTCAATTTCCAACCAAAAAAACCAAACTTTAACACCAATTTGAAATGACTGAGAAAAATTACACATGCATCCGACCCCACTACAAACATCGCTCAGGTGATCACCAGTCCGAACCGATATGTTTGCACAGTGACTGTTTGCCTATAGACCGATACCAAGCAGTTTCATGCACAACATTCTTCCCAGTAGCACAGCTCAATCATTCAACCAACCATGACAGACATCAAAACATCACCCCACTGACCGGTGGAGGCAGGAGCATCAATCGAACAAAGGCCAGTGGAATAGCATCGAAGAAACAGCCACTGCTTTCTCCTAATATCTGCAGGGCTCACAGGAAGGCCTATTCAAATCCTTCTATATTTCAGATCAAGAGGCACTTCAAACTTTCCAATCTATTTGGCTAGTCTGGCTCCCCTTCCAAGTGTTTGCAATATCTCTCCAAGATAGCGACAAGGGAGAACTCTTGATTTTCGGCATTTCTATCCCACATCATGCCACTGGCAGGTATCAATAAATTTCTCAGAGACTTTCCTCATTGCAACTCTCATGCCATCAATCTGATCAGGGAGTTGTCTTTAACCAATATTACAGACTTTTAAAAAAGATCAAGACGAAGAAATATACATGTCAATGAACATGAGCAACAATAGTAGTAGGTAGTGCCTTTTTGATATGTTTAAATTTACATTTTACATTTACAGTTATGGCATTTAGCAGATGCTTTTATCCAAAGCGACTTACAACCATTCGAGTCAATGATGCAAGGCAACAGCAGGGTTGCCACTCTCAGCAAGGAGGAGACAGGGGGCGAATTAGCAACCTTCCGGTTACAAGTTAAACCGCTCTACCTGCTGAGCCCCTGTTTAAACACACTGCCGGTTTTATAAAGTAATAATAATATAGGCTAAGTATTGCCATTGGTAATATGTTATACACAGAAACTGTAATTAAGTAGGGATGTAACGATGCATTGTGAATCGGTTAAAACTCAATTTAAATGTGTGAAGATTAAAATCGGTTGAGATAAATAATGCTATGATATGCTGTGTGATTTGTGTTTGTGGCGTGGTTAAAATTAAGGCAACTCTCGGGGTCGTGCCGTGTATGAGGCACAAGAGTTGCAAACTGCATTGACCGTTTGGTCATTCCCGTGCTGCTTGCTACAGAATAACGCTACAGTGTGTGTGGTGAAGCTCCATCTGAGCAGCCATGTACGTATTTAATGTTCGTGGTTGAGGGTTAGGCTTCCCGGACACCTACCGCCCAGACAGAGCTTCACACGTCCACACACCCCGCCCAGACAGAGCTCCACACGTCCACACACACCACCCAGACAGAGCTGACACGTCCACACACACCGCCCAGACAGAGCTCCACACGTCCACACATACCACCCAGACAGAGCTCCACACGTCCACACACACCGCCCAGACAGAGCTCCACACGTCCACACACCGCCCAGACAGAGCTCCACACGTCCACACACACACACCGCCCAGACAGAGCTCCACACGTCCACACACACCGCCCAGACAGAGCTCCACACGTCCACACACACTGCCCAGACAGAGCTTCACACGTCCACACACACCGCCCAGACAGAGCTCCACACGTCCACACACACCACCCAGACAGAGCTCCACACGTCCACACACACCGCCCAGACAGAGCTCCACACGTCCACACACACCGCCCAGACAGAGCTCCACACGTCCACACACACCGCTGCCTCTCAGTCGAGACGTCAGACTACCTCTGAAATGGTTGTCTTACATCACGAAAAGAAAGCCATCTGCGTTGGAAGCAGAATGGGAGTCATATTGTGTTTCGAGGAGGATGGCAAAAAAATGGAAGAAGAAAATAAAATATGTTTATGTTAGATCGTTTTGATTAGCACCACTTTTATTAAAAAAACAACTAATGCTAATAACACTGATACTAATTTCCCCAATTTTCTTCCCAGCAAAAACCACTTTATAAATTTGAGACTTTCTAAAGTTCCTCAAACGTTTTCACTCAATTGCTGCTAAAGAATCCCAACGAAGAATGATGGTTGAATGCAAAAGAAAATGCAGGCGACACATAAAAAGATATATAACACAGATTTTAGATTATAATTAAATAAATAAAACAGAAGCTAGAATTAGATATAAATTATAATAACAGTTGAGTAATAACGAAAACACACCAAAGGAAGATGGAGTTATTCAACAAAAAACACAAAATAGCATATGTATTTATAATTGAAGTAAAATGCTCAGCTATCTAGAAATACTCAGCAAGGATTCATTTGGTTTGGCAAAACACAAACTAATGATTATGCATTAGCAACATGATTCACTTTTGTTTTCCCTGTACTTATCTTGAAAGTAAATGTTTTATGTTTTATGTTATTTTCTAAAATGATTATATTATTTTCGAACGTTATTTTCTTTACTGTTTTTCAAAACCCCTCCCGGTACAAAACTTAAAACTGACTTGGGTTTTTTAGGTTGACTAAAACTTACACACAGACAGCAGCTCAGAATACAAAAAGCTAAAAGCAATCCTGTACAGAAGAATCAATCTCTACACCTACAGTATCATTACAGGGTTTTGTTTTGTTGCCTTTTTTGTTCTGAAAAATTGTTACCGCAATTCAGGCTTGTTAACAATTAATATACCAACTACGATGAAAGGGACGCAAAATCAAACTAGGCTTAATTTGACTATAATTTTTATAAATGTACTACTCTTTAATTCTACATAGTCTACCGTTCGGCAGTTTTGATAAAAATGTGCTCCTGGTCAGGCATCTTTGATCTTGGCCTTGTGTTTTACAACCCCGATGGGACTACTCAGAAACAAACTGTAGCATAGCAGCCACTTCACTGTCATGGCTCATAACTCATTGTCTCATGTGATGCTGAGTTATACCAGCAAATAACACTATGTTGACTCACTTCTGGGTCTTGATTAAAGGATGAATAACATGAAATGAAATGAGAATGGTTAAGCAAGGCCAGTGTTTGTGACGGAGGAGGCCTTTGATAAACCGCCAGCCAAAAAAATATGAGAATCACTTGGGATTAAAATTGGATGAAGTTGAAATACTGAACTGGCAAGTAGCAAAAACACAGGCAGTGCTGCTCCACTCCACAATGGGGCCTTGTTCTCCTTCTACCAAGTAGAAATCCTTGTTGCCTTTATAAAATTAAAACCAAAAAACGTAAACGTGGAATTGCGAGCAGCAATCATTTCCAAATCCAAAGCGGCGATTTAAGCTTGACATCCCCGTAGAGACGAACGAAACACCTTCTGGACAGTCTACCCTCGAGGGCTTTCCCCATCAGAGAGGTAGAGCCGATTACGCAGCAGCGAGGAAGAGAGAGAGCGAGAGAGAGAGAGAGAGAGAGAGAGAGCAAGACTAGAGCACTGTAGACTGAGAAGGAAAGCGCTTCTCCAGTTCCTTCATGAGGGAGTTCATGTTTCCGGTGGGCTGGGTCTGAGGAGGCGACGGCACCATCTCCGCGTCTCCTTCGGCCATTCCTCCCCTCACCCCTTCGCCTTCTCTCCCGGCGCCATCCCCTCCTCCTCCTCCTCCGCCTTCCCCACCGCCTCCTCCGCCTACACCCATTTCTATCACCACGTCCGGGGAGTCTACGGAGGCGCGCCCCTCCATGGCGCGCTTGAGGGGGGCCGGCTTCTGGTCGATCTGGCTGAACATGTTGGCCACGGACTTCTCGATGGCGGCGATGTTGCGGACGTTCTTCAGGATGCCCTTGCGCCCCCGGCGCGGCTCCTCCCCCTGCGCCGGGGGCGCAGGGGGAGGCGGAGCGCGGAGGGACACGGGCCGCAGGGCGGGCGCCTCCGTCAGGGGGGGCAGGACGAAGGGGCGGGGGCGGTGCCGCGGAGGCGACAGGTGAGCAGGGAGGGGAGGAGGGGGAGGCGGAGGAGGACGGGCGGCAGGCACAGAGCCCGGGGGAGGACGAGGGAGGGGCGGGGGCGGGGAGTAAGAAGGGGGGGGAGGCGGAGGCGGAGGAGGACGGGCGGCAGGCACAGAGCCCGGGGGAGGAGGAGGGAGGGGCGGGGGCGGGGAGTAAGAAGGGGGGGGGAGGGGGAGGCGTGCAGGGGGGATCGGGGATGACCTCCAGGCGCACCTGGAACCTCTCTTCGGGGCTCTTGCCGGCCGCCGCGCTCGCCGCGAAGCGCCGCAGCACGGGCGGGGTGGGCCTGTGGCTGGGCGGAGGGGTCTCCTCCTCGTCACTCTGGGTTACGACGATGCTCGGGGGGGCGTCCCTCCCCGGGCCCGGGCAGGGCCGGGGGGCGGGCGAGTCGCGCCACTGAGGCTGGGGGGAGTCCGGGAAGGAGGCGAGGACCACATCCGACAGAGAGCCCCGGGAGTCGCGGCACTGCCTCAGCCTCTTCTCCTGGAGGGCCTGCTGCTCGAACTGCCGGGCCTGCTCCTTCACCGACAGCTTGGGCCCCCGGCCGGGACTGCCCACCAGCGGCTCCGAGTCCAGCCCGCGGTCGAAGCCGGAGTCCATCCCCGCGCCTCTGCTCTCGCCCAGCTCCGCCTTGAGCATCTCCAGCTCCCACTGCACGGGGCCCATGACCGCCCGCCGGCGCAGGCCGCCGAACGCCTCCCGCCGGTGGAGCCTGGAGGGCAGGGTCCAGCTGTGGCCCACGCCGCTGACGCTGTCGCTGAGGCCGTGGCCCCCCGTGAAGCTAAGGTCCCCCCCGGAGAGGGAGCCGAACCTCCGCCAGGCGCCCCGCAGGCCCTTCCTGGCGGGTTCCCCGAAGTTCCCCGGGAGGTCCCTCCTCCGGCGGCTGCAGCCCCGGGTCTCGGGGCTGCTCAGGGTGCCGTCCTCGCGGTACAGAGGGTTCTTGGTCTTCAGGGGGTTCTCGTCGGACAGGAAGGTGATGTTGGACTCGGACTTGGGCAGGTTGTTGAGGACGCCCCCGTTGGCGGTGCACTGGCGGTGCGTGGCGATGGCCCGCGTGGCGAAGTCCGACAGCAGCCGCTGGCGGTCGCCTTCGTCCAGGCTGCCCACACTGCCGCACGCGGACCGGCTGGTTACCGGAGGGGTGGAGGGACGGAGTGGTGGGTGGAGGGACAGATGGGTGGATGGATGGAATATTGATTGGGGAATGGATGGATAGATGGACGGATGAATGGGTTGGAAGGGGTTGGAAACGCAAAAGAAAGGTGGAATAAAGTGAGAATGGTAAAAGTATGAAAAAAGGCAAATGAAAGTGTCTTTAAAAACACATTATCAATCCCTAAGATTGAATTATAGTTATGAACACATGATTAAACCGTGATTGAAATGACATTTGACGGATTAAGGCAGCTAACTAAATAAACACCAGCTACCAGATCACACTACGAAAGTTGAACTACGAAAAATTCACAACTTAGCCAGCGCATTCACACACATCGAAACTACAAGCTTCAGCAGTGGTGCCTAAAATAGGTCTTCATGCTAAAGACTTGATGGGTATTCCCCGTGAAGGGGGCAGCATAGCCAACCTCCATAGCCACATTACTATTCTTTGTATCTATTAACTATTAAAACAAGAATATGAATTCAAAGCCACAAAAAATAAATAGAACATCCATCATGGTGCCACTATCTAAGTCCACTATCTACTATCCACTACCTACTATCACAGGCCAGAAACAGAATGTTACTCACTTTTGACTGCATGCCATGTTAAGAGAGACAGAGAGAGAGAGAGATAGGTACGAAAATACAGCATGAGCACTCAACTTGGAAAGTTATTCAGGACAGGCCGACCAATTCACAAAAGGAAATGCGAACAACGGTTAGGAATTTTACCTGACATTCTGGAAAAAGAGGCCACAGTCCAACAGAACTTTTCACATTCATAAATGCACACACACACACACACACCGAAGCCAGATTGCATAGGCTGGCTCACAGTCTACTGTGCACACTCAGACACACCAAAGTGTAATGCATGGACACACGCAGGCACAAAAAGCTGTGTAACTAAAAACATACACTTGGCGAAATTCAATAATTGTATGTAAATTGGAGATAGTATATTCACATCCTACTAGCATATGAATTGCTACTCCTATGGGCTGTCAATAAAGAGTGTGTGTGGGGAGACATATCAGGGATGGACAGGGATTCAGTGAGGCATGTCCTTTTGATGAGAACCACCGTCTCCTTAGTGCACTGCTGGGGAAATGGAAATGAACCAAATTGCCTTTTCTGTGTTCGTGTCTGCGTGTTTTGTGTGTCCATGTGCGTGTGTGTGTATTCTGTTCAGATATCTTTTTCAACACACAAAGTTAGGAGTTTGCTACAAAGAGATGCTGTTCGATTTGTGTTTAACTCCCTGAGACGCAGCAATATTTAATATTGACTTAACCACAGACGGCTTTCCATGGCGAGGCTTTTGTTGAAATAGATTGACTCAAGTTGGGGCTTTCATCTTAAAATGCCACAAGTGCGTACATTCCAATAGCTGTTCCCGGTGGGGACCGAACCAGCAACCCTGACACGTGGTGCGAGAGCCCCCAGGGGTACCTGGATGGATCTAGGGGGCACTCCAAAGAAATCTGCGCTTTATCTTCCAAATGGTAAATGGTAAATGGATTGCTTTTGTTACGTGGTAGTGCTGGGTCTTGTGCTGTTTTTGTTTGTTTTGCACTAATGTCTTGCTTTTGCCTCCTGCACTCAATCATATCAATCACCTCCTGGAGGCGGAGCATTGTGGCTGCAGGATGCTGTTTGGCTCGCCCTGATTGTTGGCCCCGCCCCCACACATATAAAGCCAAGTGGAAGATGGCGGCTCACTCTCTCGCTCTCATCTGAGCACAGACGCTGGCACACTTGAACCTTTTGTAAATTCTGTTAAAAATATCATATTTGTTGTTGCTCTTGGTGGTTACTTTCTGCACGTTAAGGTAAGAGCAAGCGTAGCTATATAGTTTCCACTGTTTTATTTTGTCCGCTGTCGGGCATGGAAGCTAGATAAGCTGAACCTCCCCGGCAGTTAGCGTGAGGTTTTTCCTTTACATTTTCCCCTTACTGTTATGTGGTAATCACCTAGGCCTTTTCCGCCGACAGGTTTTTTTTTTTTGGTTGCTGTTACTGGTTTCACTTGTGCGAAACCTTACGATCCTTGTCAACCATAAAGCATTGTTTTCCCCAAAAACCCCGTCGTCTGTCTTTATGTTGGGTTGTCCAAAGGCTGCTGATTTTATGTTTGTTGGACACGTAACACTTTATACAGCGCTTTTCTTACCAGTGGCCGCTCAAAGCGCTTTACAATATTGCCTAACATTCACCCATTCATGCACACATTCACACACCAACGGCGTGGTCAACAACGCAAGGCAACAGCCAGCTCGTCAGTAGCAGTTAGGGTGAGGCGTCTTGCTCAGAGGACCCTCGACACTCAACCCTCGCTACCTCCTGGCCCACATGCACAGTCCTGTGGCTGACCGAAGTCTAAGTACCAGCAATAATTGTACGCAGCCAAGTGTAACGCCACTCCCCTTCCGCTGATCAATGACGGTAAACTCACCTACAGAGACATCTGCACACCTTGCTGCTAGTTTTTACATTTCAGTGAGCTTTCCGTGAAGCTGGGGGTACGGTAGGATGTGATTGGTCACAGGGGGCACTCGGTAGGATGTGATTGGTCACAGGGGGCACTCGGTAGGTACCCACATGTCACATGACAGGTTTGTGAACCACTCCTCTACACGTTGAGACACGAAGGACAGCATGTTCACAAAGAGCAACATTTCATTGGTAAACTTATCCAACTCAGTTTGTTAGTCTGACAGCCAGCCAGAGTTCCACTAGCTTACTCACACACTTACAGACATTTGGGATTAACCTCACCGTGGAAATCGGAGTCAGCCACTTCATTGGCCGTTAAATGGCCAACTTAACATTTATATTAAATTTAATGGAATTTTGCTGATGTTTTTATCCAAAGTTACAACCATTTCAACTCATCAATTCGTTCACACATTAACACACCGCAGGGTGTCGTGATCAGGGACACCTCCACACGCTAGGAGGAGTCGGGGATCTAACTAGCAACCCTCCGGTTACCAGTCAACCCGCTGTACCTCCTGAGCATCTGTCACCCCGCTAAACAGCCACTTAACACGTGTGGGCCCTGCTGCTGGGCCCCTGGCGTAGCGGTGTGTACTCACATGGCGTTGTCCCCCAGCTCCTCGTAGAGGTTGTTCGCTGTGCCGCGACCGGGCTTGCCCGATGGCAGTGCCATCTGGATACGGGCGGTTTTGGCACATTCTTCCTGGCGCCTGGAAACAACAAGCCAGTCAGGGGATTGGGCACTAACTGACCGGATTTTAATCACCAGTGTTTTCACAATAAGAGCGTTGTTACTATGTAGTAAATTGATAGCCTCTCAGTCATGCCGTCTAGACAATAAGTTAGGAACTGTATACTAAATTAAAATCTATTTGTGCTTTGTTACATAAAAACCACCATGTGTTTTTGTATGTTGTGTGTGTGTAAGCTTTTTTCTCAATCTCCTTTACTACTATATTTTATGACAAAAAAAAACAATAATGACTAGGTACTCACTCTTTAAACCTGGTCGCAACGCACATCACAGGATCATAGAGAGAGAGAGAGAGAGAGAGAGAGAGAAAAAAAGAGAGAGAGAGAGAGCGAGAGAGAGAGAGGGGGGGAGAGAGAGAGAGAGAGAGAGGGGGGGGAGAGAGAGAGAGAGAGAGAGGGTGAAGAGGGGGAGAAAAATAGAACAATTGTTAGGATTCATATATCACAGCAAGTTTCCTCATGGTTAACTGTGTTTCTGTGCTGATTTTGAGTATCCCTCTTCATTATAGTCCCTTAACAACATTCTGAAAGATTAACGATTCATCCACAGCTCCTATTATCATCATACCCCCAAACTCCTGAAACTCTCTTCTCGCTGCATTCTAGCCCTCTCCGCCTCCCGCTATCTCCTGTCCTCTCTCCTATCCTCTCTCCTCTCTTGTAACCTCACTCCTGTCCCCTCTCCTCTCTCCTTTTCCCTCCCCTCTCCTCTCTCCTCTCCTCTCTCCTGTCCTCT
Source organism: Pollachius pollachius (assembly GCF_949987615.1). Classification (NCBI taxonomy): domain Eukaryota; kingdom Metazoa; phylum Chordata; class Actinopteri; order Gadiformes; family Gadidae; genus Pollachius; species Pollachius pollachius. The sequence goes on along the minus strand of NC_136952.1, from coordinate 18,835,824 downwards.
CTCCTGTCCTCTCTCCTGTCCTCTCTCCTATCCTTTCTCCTCTCTTGTAGCCTCACTCCTGTCCCCTCTCCTCTCTCCTTTCCTCTCTCCTCTTCCCTCCCGTCTCCTCTCTCCTGTCCTCTCTCCTATCCTCTCTCCTCTCTTGTAGCCTGACTCCTGTCCCCTCTCCTTTCCTCTCTCCTCTTCCCTCCCGTCTCCTCTCTCCTGTCCTCTCTCCTATCCTCTCTCCTCTCTTGTAACCTCACTCCTGTCCCCTCTCCTCTCTCCTCTTCCCTCCCGTCTCCTCTCTCCTCTCCTCTCTCCTGTCCTCTCTCCTCTCTTGTAGCCTCACTCCTGTCCCCTCTCCTCTCCTCTCTCCTCTTCCCTCCCCTCTCCTCTCTCCTGTCCCCTCTTCTCTCTCTTTCCTCTCTCCCTCTTCCTTCTCTCCTCTCTCCTATCCTCTCTCCTCTCTTGTAGCCTCACTCCTGTCCCCTCTCCTCTCTCCTTTCCTCTCTCCTCTTCCCTCCCCTCTCCTCTCTCCTGTCCCCTCTTCTCTCTCTTTCCTCTCTCCCTCTTCCTTCTCTCCTCTCTCCTATCCTCTCTCCTCTCTTGTAGCCTCACTCCTGTCCCCTCTCCTCTCTCCTTTCCTCTCTCCTCTTCCCTCCCCTCTCCTCTCTCCTGTCCCCTCTTCTCTCTCTTTCCTCTCTCCCTCCTTTCTTCGCTCCTCTCTCCTGTCTCAACCCCTCTCATAATCCTCCGCCGTGGACCCTGATGCCATGGTAACACAGAGAACCCAGGTGAGTTGATTATTGGAGAGGCTTTAATGTTAAACAGAGTTTAAAGAAATCCTGACATCCACTGTGCCGGCACTCTCTCTCTCTCTCTGCCTCTCTGTCTCTACCTCTCTCTACAACTTGCTTACGCTACCTTTCTCTCTTCTCTGTTACTCTGACTCTCTCTTAATTAAATTTAATTAAGTTAAGCATAGGACTGGACTATTACGGGTCTGGTGCAGCAACAGATACCAGATTTTGTTTCTTTTGTCAGAGGATTTGGTTAAGTGATTGCTGTATTGATGAAGAGAATGAGAATAAATATGGTACAAAAAGCTTCTAAAATAAATTGCTAACCCCGTCTTTGAACAGACTTGATTGGCATGGGAAACATAAATCCTCATTGCCTTAGCCCAAGAAAAAGAAAAAAAAGATGAAGGAAGATAAAAATAAGTATTTCTATATTCATCATTATCTCTTGGGAGACTGGAAAAGTGCAGACCTGCAACGTAGGTCGAACGTCATTGGCTCGTGCTAAAGTGGCAGTCCGATTACCTGCTAGCTGTGTGTTAGCATCAGCACTTGACCTTTCACAGCGGTAACTGGACAGCCCTTTCGCAGTTTTCAGACATATGCCCACGCAAAACGCTGTACAATTATTGCCTCATATTCACACACGCCTGCATACACCGACGGCGGTGTCAGCCACGCAAGGCAAAGCCTTATCTAGGAGGAGCCAGGGATTGAACCAGCAACCTTCTGGTCGCCAGACAACCTGATCTACCTCATGAGCTACTGCCTCCTAATGAGCGATGAAAGGCTCATTCAAAGCGTTCAGCAATTAATGGAGTAAGTCTTATCTACCATTTTAGATGATGTGCAACTTATCTCCTCTCTCACCATCTCCAGCCTATCTATTGATCTGCATCCCAAGAATTTGTCTTCTCTGCTCAGACGTCTGGAGGACCTCAGTAAAAGCACTGCATATTAATGTGAAGGTCATTCTGGGGGGGCAGAACCCGGGTTGGAAAGCAAAACAACACGGCAGTGGGCGGAGTTACGCCTAGACTTCATTGGGTTTATTCGAAAACTTATTGGCTGATTTCCCCGCAACCCAATCTCACAGCAAAATGTAGTTAACTATGTTGGTCCACAGTGGAAAAAGTATTAGTTTTACAATAACGGCTCTAAACACGTGACGTGCCTACGTTTTTTTGGCCTATTATTTTCAATAGGCCTGCGTCCACGTCCCTTAGCGACTGCGTAGGGTTCTCCAATGCCTCTTGTCCTTCCAAAACAGGTTGAGTCCTCATAGCGGGGGTTATCTCGGCCATGGTT